>NW_010107627.1:41576-70662 GCF_000699245.1 Pterocles gutturalis | reverse complement strand
CCTGCTGTGCACAGGCTCTGTACAGAAACTGAAGAGTCCAGCACAAAAGCTCCCAGCTTTCCAAAGAGCAATGCAGAATGAGCAGAGTTTCCTCCAAATTGCATTTACATGCTGTCTCTTTTCAGCCCTAGCAGATGAGAGTACACATTTACCATTCTCATTTGGCTTCTCCTTCTATAATAACCTGCAGCAGATGTTTGATGTTTCACTTGGTACTAACTAGAGATGCATATTGTTTTAATTTCCATTAGTGAATCCCTGACACTTTCAAAGTATTTTTTCATGTTTTTTAATACTCAGATGATATTCAACACAATTAAAATCTCCATCTCACAGACGCTATTCAAAATGTGCACTGAAACGTGGATATTCTCTTTCTGAGAAAAAGTGATTAGACTGACCATGCAGCCTACTGAAGTGTTGCCTTGACTGCACAGTTTTTTATTATAAAACCTTCAGAAGATAATTATGGCAGAGCTTTGGTCAGAGCTGCTCCAGGATATTATTCCAGGACCATCCAGCAGGATTCCAGTCAACGCTGAGGAAAGACATAGCTTTATAACTGAGTTTCCTAGCACTGTTTTTAGCAGCTGAGACTTGAAATCTACTGAAATTCAGTAGAACACAAATAAATAAAAGCAGAGGAGTTGCCGCATCCATGATGGGCTATGGATTCAAAAGAAACAGGGTTTGAAAAAATGAGTTCTCTCTTATTAGAGCAAATGATGCTCCTGAGAAAAGCAAATTGGTTTGAGGATGAGAGACCCTTTATGAACATAGTGCTGGCAGCAAGCATCACAACCCAATGAACCAGAAGAAGTACAATAAATGAGACTGTTGATCCCTTCTCCCTTTCCCTGGGGTGATTCTCTGCTCTCAGCCCCCTCACCCTATAGGTCTGACCTAGAAGGGCTCTGGTCCCTGTCTCAGAGTCTGTTTCACCAGCTCAGCTCTCAGCTGATCTTCTGTGCTTGTGAAGGTAAAGGCAGGGAGGAGGTTCCAAGGACATTCAAGAAGCAGATGGGAAGTTGTACTGAGGTACAGGAGCCCATGTCTTTCCCCAGTCTTGGTCTCTTGCAGTGCCTGACCAACTCTGTGATGGCAACAAAGTTAGTGATTATACATTCTCCCTACTCTAGCTTTGGTGAGAGGCTGCTCTAAAGAGATAGCTATCAGGTGGCAAGACACAGGGACAAGGGTGGCCCAGAGAAGCTTCTGAGACGAAACCGAAGGTTGTCAAGAAGGGAGCTGGAGAGGCACTTTCAGTGAGGCAAAAGAGACCTCTAGATGCAGTTGCACCTTTTCTCTGACCCTTCCCCTGATTCTCATCTCAGCTGAAGCAAGTATAGGGAGAGGGGGAAGAGTTATGTAGCTGGACAGTGGGTGGCATGGCAAAGACAGGTCGAGGAGGGTTTCAAAAGGCTCTTTAAGGTTTTAGGCAAAATTTACTTTATCCTGATCAGGCATTAATAATATTATTTTTCCTCCATCTAATAATAATAATCATTAAAAGCAAATTTTCAATATATACCAAAACATTAACAGCTACTTCCTTGATACACCAAAGTGGGTTACATTTCATAAATTATATGTTTTTCTTGTAAAAGCACCAGTTCCCCCCTCCTCCCCGCCCCCCCCCCACTCCTCAATGTTTGCTTGAATTTCTATCCCAAGGAGACCATCTGCATTCAGAAAACTATTTTCTCACCAAGAGCCTTGAGTAAGGAAATGGTCATAAAAGACTTCATAGAAAGTTCCTTGCAATGGAAAGGGTTAAAAAATCTTAATTATATGAATTGCTGAACACTAGTCCTCCAACAGAGTTTCAGCACCATAGCTGCCCCACAGCTCAGTGCTCCCCCAGCCATTTGAAAGGCTGTCACTGCCACTGCCCATCCCACAGGGTGCTTCTCCTGGACTCCCACACATGCAACATTTGAGCTCTTTCTTCTGGAAGGTGGAAGTTGGCTGAGTTGCAGGAAGCAAAAAATGAGCTTCAGGGTAAGGATTCATTTAGGTTCTAAGTGTGTAAGAAAAGACATGAAGTAATGCTAAAAGCATTGTTTGTAGTTAGGAAGGAAGAGTCAGGTGTCCTTATAGGGCTTTTCTGTACTTAACTCATGACCATAGAGGCAGATCAGCAGCAGGCATTCAGTTTGAGTTATTTCCTTGAGAGGGAGCAAAGGGCAACTCACTTTTACTTCTCAGTTTTTATTAGGGCTTGCGCACTTATAAAAATTAATGTGTGCTATTGTCCTAATGGTTCTGAGGAGGCACAAATCTGTCTGGCAAACAGGAAGAGGTGAGTGATGCTGCTCATAATCCTTATGCAAAATCCTGCCTCTTTCAGGGCATTTTCTTCCTGTCTTTGTGATTTGCTTCAATCAGTCTCAGATGTGGGAACTCAGCAGTTCACATGGCTTATTTTCACACCTTTATAAAAGTCTCAATTGAAAGCGCTAGGACCTCTGCCCTGGGAGCGGGGAGGAGGACTGGCATGGAGCAAAATAGTTGTTCTTTTTCTCTAAAAGGTGAAGTCACCAATTATTCTTGTCCCTTCACGCAGGTCCTCATTTGCTCAGTAAGTTTTAATTACTATAATCTAAACCTCAGTTTCTTTTGTCATCCTAGCTACCTGCAGTAGGTAAGTTGCCTTCTAAAGCGTTTAATGTGAGTGGGCAGGACTGACTCTCTATACAGGCTAAAAATGTTTGCTCTCTTAATGCCATGGTAGGTTCTATCCCTAAGAGGATTAATTAAATCATGGCTGTGAATATGCAGATATCATGGTCACCAACTGCAGAGCACATATTGCACACACACAGAGTGAAATGAATTGATGTCTCCAGAGAACTGTTTCACTTGATCTACCAGTGAACTTCTCCACCTGAATCCTGTTTGGCTGGCTCTGAAGAGAATACAAGGGACCTCATCCCACATCAATCCTTTCAGTCACGATTGAGTCCTAGAACACAGGAGACAGAAGGGAATGCTCCAGACCTCTTCTCCTGCCTTTACACAGACCCAGTGGATGTCTGTCAGGGACTCCCCAAACACAGCCTACAGAAGGCTGCATCTCACAGGGCAGGATCAACCCACACTTCACCAAGGAATACTACAGATGACTTTTCAAACCAGTTGTTGCAAAACTGAGGATGCCACCAGCCCTTCCTTGGGGGACAGGGTGTCTTTATAACCTTATGATGTCACAACATACTAATAGCAACAATACCTTTTTTTTTTCTTTTTTTTTTTTTTTTTTTAAGATAGTCACGCAATAGCAGGCTGGCCAGAGCAGAGCAGAGAGCAGAGTTGACTCACCTACTATATGTCAGTTTGTGACTGTGTTATTTCATTTGAATGGGTTTGGAGTTCACAAGTAATCTTCTGTGGTGCAGATCCTAATAAGGGTCTAAGGTATGTCCAGAATCGATCAGCCATTTTCCTAATGAAGTTCAGAACTCCTCACACCGGGGCAAGCCAAGGCCATCAGGTCCTAACACTGTCAAGGATAACTGTTGCAGTAATTTGAGATACCCTTCACTTAAGAGAATGAAGTCACAAGAAGAAAAGCAGGTCTCAAATAGATGGTAGGACAAAACATTAAGGGACAAGTTGATCTTGCATTGGCTTCATTGAAACTATGCTATGGTGAATTTGTTGTTATGGTTCTATTGAACTTTTTGCCTTGCTACAGAAGGAAGAGTGGGACAGGGGAACAGACTGTTAGTGCCTGAAGTTTCTGAGATTTGTTACTATAGGAGCAGGTGTTGTTCATCTGTTGGCTGATGAATCCAGGGGGTTTGTTGTCCAATTCCTAGGTGCTCTGAGGCTGAGGGGTATCCTGTCCTGTCTTCCTATGTCCTTTCATTTCCTGGACAAAGCCAGCCATGCAAGGAGATCTTCAGAAACCAAACTGAATTACATCTAAGCTATTCAGGAATGAGGTGCAGAGAAAATAAAAAAGTCTTAAACACCTAACTGTCTGCACTTGCTATGGGCACAACTGCCCTGCCTTGGGTTTAGGGACTGAAACCTACTTCTTCTGTCAGCCCATCACCACAGAGGGAATCTGCCGACTACCAGTGGTTGAGTCATCTCCAACCTTGCCCACAGTCAGGCTACTGTTAGGATCTGCTATTTCCCAGACTGACAGCCAAGTAGGATACTGTACTTTCTAATATTATTGACCGTGGGTAGGCAAAGGTTGAGCACCATGGGTGTGCAGCAAGTACAGTAGGTACAAAGTCACGTTTGACATAATTCAGAGAAAAATAGGTACCAGCTGAGTGGTTACCTCCCAGAAAGTGCCTACAGCATGCACTGGGCTGTCATTTAAAAAAAAAAAAAAAAAAAAAAAAAAAAGTTGATGTAATTTAAAAAAAATTATATTCTTCCACCAAAAACTAAATGTACTCAAATAAGGTCTAGTTTAGAGGAACAGAAGATTTAGCCTCTTCTCTGAAAAAGATTTCCCAGTTGCATGGTGTGTGCTTGCTCCACACATACGAGATCCACAAATCTGACAATACTAGAGAATTTGTCCAGGAAAGTTCAGCTTTTTATATTCTGTAAAGTTTTAAAATTTCTCCATGTAGCCTATTGGGCACACTAAAGCAAAGGACACAATCAAATACTTTGTATTAGATTTTGAGACACACTTGTAACTTTGTTCTTAATGCATTTACACACAAAAAAACCCCCAAATAAAATCTGACACCAGTGAGTAAGAAGCTCTGACAGTATGTATTAGACTCGAGCATTGGTCTTCTGCACAGAGAGAGAGAGAGATACATACTGAGGTATGTACCTTGCATTTGCCTCTCCTTCCTTCAAATAGGCGGAATCAAAATGAAATCCACAAAGGCCTGAAAATCCACTGTCTTGAGTAAACGCAGCCCAGAGCTCTCACACAGTAAGGGGCATTATATAATACTCTGTGTGTAGCAGACCTACGCATAAATGCAAAAATGCCATGGTATATCGCTCGAAACGATGTAGAGAAAACCAGTATTGGCTCCAGCCAGTATGCAGTGTGACCATTTTATACACAGGAGGATCTGATAAAGTTAGTTGATGACAATCCATTCTTGAAATGCTTAAATCATTTTTATCTAGAAATGTTTTCATTGAAGAAATTACTAATACAAGGCCTTTTCTCTGATTTCCTACTCTGATTCCTACTAGAATGCACAAATCCCTGTGCCAGTTTATGCTGAGAATTGATTTTTTTAATCCACTGTGAAGTTACATATCTACTGTTTCAATTATTTCTGCTTTGTAAGTATTCAATTTTCCTTTCTAATTTAGAGCTCCAAGACCCAAACTAAGTCCTTGTGATCATGCAGTTCTTTGTAAAACTGGTACTGGAGACTGAATTATGCCCTCTGGGCAGCACCACTGGCTCTATACAGGGCCTAGAGTCATCTCCTGTAACCTACTTGTTTTAAAGATTAACAGATGTGTAACAGACTGTAATGAAACAAGGGTTTGGATACCACCTCATCCACAATTCATCTGCTCTAATCCATGTCAGCACTGCATACAAAAAAGAATGAGGAGGAAAAAATTCATTTCTTTTCCTAAATACTCTAGGTTTTACCTTAATCACACACAAACAGTATATGTAGGTAAGAAGATTCTTATATAGCCACTTGTCTGGGGAAAAAAAAAAACAACAAACAAACAAAAAAACCAAACAAAAAAACCAACCAAACAAAAAAACCCAAAACAAAACAAACAAGAGCTTAATAGTTTGAATATTTCTGTATTATGATGCACATTTTACTATTTTTCACATTGTGTGTTTGGGATTGGATTTACTTCACACCACTCCAGACACCTGACTTTCAGAGAGGTGACCCTGGCGCCCCTTGTTGGCACCTGAAACAAGCAGTTCATCTGACCTACCTTGTGTACCTGTCTGAGCATCAGAAGAATTTGGCAGTGGAGGTGTCTCCTTCTCTCTGTTGACTAGAAAGGCAGTCTAAAACAACTTTCCACCACCTCAGTTTTGACAGGTGGATCTCACTGCAGGTTTACAAATCCACTGTTTGCTTTCTGATTTAAAATTGGTTGTGAAATATAGATGTATATAACAATTAGCCATCATTAGTCTAAGTGGGAAGAATTGCTCTGGCTTTCTCTGGAAAACTTTAGAAATGCAAATGCAAATGGGACACAATTTCTTTCCATTATTGACTATTTTGCTCTTTCCTCAATCTGTTATTATAAACCTCAGCTGAAAAATAATCATCTAGTCATATTCTTCATATACAGCTACACATGAATATTTTCAGTGCATCTACATACCTAGTTGATTTTAAACGATAACTATGAAGGGTCTTGTTATTTATTTCCTCTTCTCTTTTTTCCCCTAACCTCATATATTAAGCAGCTTTTTTTCTTTTTCCTATGTATTTTTTGTCTTGCATGGATGGAAAAGTAACTCTTTACATTATTACAGATCCTCAAATCCACAAGCAAGTCTAATTTCTTTAAATTTTTACTGTTTTAACATTTTCTTTATTCACTTTAATTGATACTAGAAATTATTGTGTATCTAGCTTTGCTTATGAAGGCTAATGTTGCCACCAGAAATCTGTTGTCTCAGAATTAATGAAACTCATAAACTTCTCTTTTATGTGTTTCGTCTGAATCCACATCGTTCCCATTTGATGCTGCACAGACTTAACTTCTTACAAATTCTTATTTCTCCTCACCCATGCTCCCAAACTGTCAACTACTTGTCTGGCTGGGGACCTGGAAGTTTCTCACGCAGTCATGCCTGTCCCAGCTGCCCTAGACTATTGACATTCAACTGCCTAAATGAATATAAATGGCAATTTTTCACAACACTGTCCGATACTCCTTGCAAATCTCTACTCAATTTAATCTATTTTTTACATTTTTATTTCAATTTAGTTCTCAGTATACCTTCTTATTGCATGAGTGGCAAGAAAAGTCATGGAAAATTTTGGAGTTCTCCTTTTTGTCCTTATTTACTCTCTGATATGTCTTCATAGCTATAGTTATAGCTTTCTCTATAAGTTTCCTTCCACTGAGAATTAACCATTTACAATCAGCTGAGTTCAGGAAGTTCAGTTCAGTTCAGAAAGCAGAAACTTTGTGCTAACTTATATGGCATAAGAAGAGATCTTTTCTTACTTACTAGGACTAAGTATGTTACAACAATGCAAGAGTTAAAGATTTTAATAATGTCAATTCCACAACCATCAAACAGGATAAGTTTGTTTTTGAATACCCTTTATGGCATAACAGGAGAAGTAGAAATAACCATTACTATTGAAAAAAACTAAAAAGGAAACACTTAAAAGCCAGGTAAAACCAGAAGAAAATGAGCACCAATCAACAGAAATAAAAAGTCCAGGAAAAATTAAGAAAAATACCAGAAGAAACAAAGAATGGTCGGTCTATAAACAATTATATAATAAGGTATATAATAAAGTATAATTAGGATTAGTGACCGGTCCTTGTTTCAGCTGGGACAGAGTTAACTCTCTTCATTGTAGCTAGTGTGGGTCTGTGTTTGGGATTTGTGCTGAGGAGAAGGCTGATAACATACTGATGTTTATAGTTGCTGCTGGGGCAGTCAAGGACTTTTCAGTGTCTTTGTTGTGCCAATGTTTTCAGGTGCAGGAGAAGCTGGGAGGGAGCACAGCCCCAGTTACTAACCTAGGATTTGACCTTTGGTTTCAGATTGAGACCCAAATTGGCCAACAGTATATTCCATATAATGGACACCGCGTCCAGTACAGAAATGAGGGTCTGTCCGGAAGTGATCCCTCTCTCTGGGTCACCCCTCTCTCTGAGGGTCATCTCACTCTCTCAGACACTCGGGCTCTTATCTCTGTTCTGGGATTGCAGTTTCGGGACTCTCCCTGCTCTGGGATAATTAGCCAGGAATGGGCTGAGCCTTGGTCATCAGGTGGTGAGCAGTATCACTGTGTATCACTCATCTGAATATTTGCATATATTACTATTACTATCATTATTATTTTCACTTCTATTGTAGCTTAGTTATTAAATTGTTCTTATCTCAACCCATGAGTCTCTTTTCCCTTCACCCCTTTAATTCTCTCCTCCATCCCCGGGAGGGGGGAGGGTGAGTGAGCAGCTGTGTGGTGTTTGCTTTTAGCTGAGCATGTTAAACCAAAACATGGTCACTTCCAAACCAAATGCTTGTGAAAAGAGCCCAGTACCAGGTCACAGTGCCAGAGCCAAGAAGGGGGCCAAATATGTAGGCAGGGTGGCTGCACAACATGCCACCAGTGGTACTGAGAGAGACTGATGATGAGCATCAGCTGTACAAAGCTGTGGGGAAAAGATAAATATAACTACTGAGTCTATAAACAGAACAGAGGAGGAGGAGGAGGAAGAAAGCTATATTAAGAGTTTCCACGGTAGCATAGTTGTGGCTGCTCTATTTAAAAACATTATACTGGCTCGGTGAGGAAGATGGAAGACACAAGATTGAAGGCTGAAGAGGACATCGTACAACAGAGAGACAAAAGAAGCTCAATCTGTTTAGTTTACCAAAAATGAGATTAAAAGGTTGCTCAATTTAATCACAGGATTTCTTGAATGAGAAAAGACATTGGGTCTGGAAAGCATTTGTAGGCCAGATGAGAAATGCATAGGAAGGAACACCATCTAGAGGGTAAAGACAGAGAATCCTCAGTCTCTAAAAAAATTTCCCTTTAAGAGTGTGCATGAGTAGCTGTTAAAATAAACTTCCAAACTTCATTTTCAAAGCAAGACTGCACACTTTTAAGACATGCTTAAGCCAAATATATAGTATTTATAGAACACAACTGTAGCAGCAATTGGATGCAAAAAACAGTGTTATCCTGGAGGGCCACATTGTCCCTCTGGACTTGGGAAAAAGAAATAGCTCTATGATTTCTACACGTCACTAAGCCACATCAGAATAGAAAAATCGATTAAACTATGCTCCCACGACTTGTAGCTTCACATGCTGGCTGCAACAAGCATGGCTGGAGCTCACTATGAGGCAGTTGATTTTATTCTCTTTTTCTCAGAGTGTTTCAGTGCCTGAGCTTGATCTTGTGGCTGTAGCAAGGTTTTAATTAGAGCAATTTTTCTCTGAACTCTTAATATTATTTAAAGTTGAAAAGTGCCTGCTAGTATCTCAATAAATGTTAGACCTGAGTGGGAAGTAATTTTTCCCTTCCCTGGGAATTTTTGACATGTCAGAAATGTCTTCTAAATTAGAATAAAAAAGAAAATGAAAAAACAGTCACAAATCACAAATTCAGTTTTTTAAAATCATGTCAGTGGAACCATTTCCATAATTTCCATCTCCAGGTACAAATCTTCACATATTTTTAGGTTGATTAACTTTTAATATCCAAGTAACAAGGCAGTTTTAAAAATAAAAAAGATGTCTTGGAGAAATCAGACAGTGGCGGTTGGAAGTTAACAGCAATGCTTTGGGAAATTTTTCCAATAAATGAGAACATTATTCTAAAGTACCCTTTGCACAGCTTCAACAAAGGGACTTTTTTTTTTTTACAAAAAGCAGTTCCTCAGAGAAAATGTCTGACCCCATCTAAAATGTGTATTGCTGCTGGAGCACAGATCTAATGCAATGTGTACTACACGAACAAAGAGGAGTTAGGAAGAACTATTTATTTTATTTTAGCTGAAAATAGCAGAATTGGGTTTTAGCTGAAAATATAGCCGAAAATTCATTTTCATTCTCTCTTCAGGGTGATTTTCAGTTGTCTTTCAAAAGAGCACATCAAAAGAGTATGAATTACAGAAAAAAGTCATAATGAGGACAACGGCTAGCACTGGCAAGGATTTATTTTAAAAGTCTGTTTCACAGATGGGAGACAGAGGAGCTGGGTAAGATGCTTTTGAACTCTGCTGTGGTCAACAGCTGTTGTGAGGCTGCCTTTCCTCAACTAAGAGGGAACTACATCTGGAGGAAGTCAGCCTAATCATGGAAATCATGAATGAAAGTGGCCAGATGAACCTGCCATGAAGTGCAGTTCCCATATTAAGGCAAACCACAGTCTTTTAATGAGATATGCTTTTCAATTTGGGAAAAGCTTTTACTGAAACCTCATTCATGTAAGAAGCTAATCAACTCTTATAGCTGCACTCAAAGAGAGAGTTTTACCTTTAAACAATTCACCATGAAACCATTTGCCAAGCTACAAGTCTTGCCTGGAAGCATGTGTAGCACACACTTTTTTGACTTCTTGCAAAACATCTGTCTCCTGTTCCAGTCAATGTAGAAAAAGATAAGAAAGCAGCTCTGTACGCAGTGGTGTGTTTGGCACACAGCACTTCTAGCTGGAGGAATGCGATGCTTACCCCCATTCTAACAGAGCATTGGAAAATTGTTAAAAAATAAAAATTCTCATTTCTTATTTACCAAAAAGTCAACGGTACCCAGTTAAAATCAATGTTACACCATTACTAAAGAATGACAAATGAACCAGCTTCCGAGAGAATAATTAACCAATTTGGAGAATAATTATGTCTTACTCTTACCACTCACTAAATCGGACAGATTGAAAAAACAAGACATAAAAAAAGACTACATTGCTTCCTAGAGTAGTATTTTAGACATTTTGTGATGCATAAGGCAAGGTTATTTTCATTTTCATATCCATATCCAGGGATAAATATATGCAAAACTGAGTTGTTCTGCACTGTTATCTTCGTGTCATAACCCTGTCATCTTTGACTTTGGGGAGCCCTGGTAAGAAGTAAGAGCAGTGGTAAAGCCTGAACATCTGAATGCTCTAATTCAAGTCATTCCCAGTGACAGGTTTTTGTTTTCATTCTGAGCAGATTCTGTTTCTGCTAGAAGGTTCAGGAGACAGCAAAATGCAGCCAACAAACTCATAAAATAGATCCTGTCAGACAACTACAGCTTCCTTAAAAAAGCAAGTAAGTAGTTTGATTGTTTGAATAAGAAAAAGCAACAGAACACGCTGTATAACTCTGAGAGGTTTTATTGTAATCTTGACACTTGGGCAGCTTCACTTTCTTAACCTTTTATTTTTCCTTTGTCAGTTCCATGCAAATTTAAACTGGTTTTAAGTCAGTTTTTGATGAGCAGAGGACGCTCAAGCACAGAGTGGTGCAGTCCAAAAAGATGGTCCTCTCCTTGCTGTATGTGACCATCTACATAGTTCCCTGAAAAATTAAGAGGTGTTTTTGCATTGATCATGCCTTATAAAGGGATGGTTATCAGTGCCTCCTGACCACAGATAAATTTTAAGAGTAGTGTTGTTCATCATATTTTAGTACAAATCTATCAATAAAATGTTTTCATTGCCATTATGCAAACAAAGGAAAATGCCTTTCTGAAAAAAAGAGACGAAAAATCCGATCATTTATATCAATGAAATACTTTAAACTAATTTTTAGTTTCTCACTAGACCATCTTTTAATAGAAATAGTTTAATCCGTATGTGACAGATATTGATATGTTCTTATTATAATAGTGTCATTATTGATAATTATTTATAACAGAACCATACTGTCTTTTCTAGGAATATGTGTACCGAGGAACATTTGTTATGTGATCTACCTTTTTTTGTAACTTATCTTTTCTGCTGTGATTTAGTCACTTAAATTTCTCTGCAGACATACTGAGAGTCCAGGCTCAATTCTCCAGAGCCTTAACCTTTGGTAGAATAAGGAAAGACAGCACGCTATGTCTATTTCTCACAGACATGGAGGCCTAACACCAGATACAAGCTACCGAGGATCAAAGCTCTTTGCTCTCATGCTTCCTTCTCTTAGAGGAAAGATATCTCATTTAAGTACAAGGAACTTCTAGGAAGAAGAAATAGGAGGAAAAGAGTTTGGTTTTTTTTAACTTTACTACTAAGTATCTGTGAATAATGATGCATTCTGGAGTACATGACTATATTTCTGTTCCATAAAAGCAGATTATATTCTGTTCTTGCCAAAGCCTAGTTTAGAATTGTTTAATTTCCAAAGTTGATGTTACTGCAACAAAGAATATTGTGCTCCACTATTGGCAAATTCAAGTCATAGTCATGTCATATCACAGATATTATATAGGGAAAAAAAGACACTTGAGTCGTTTAGTTCCTCCTCCTGCATAAGTATGTTTGACACATCCATGAAGAAAAGCAAATTGCCTCTCTGTTTCCTTGGGTAGGATTGAAGAGGGAGACAAGAGGAAGGGCTTCATACTTCTAAGCATCAATAGAAATGTCGTTTGTTTTATTTTTTTCCCCAGAGAAACATTTCCAAAAGGAAAAAAAAGACCTGTCATTCAAGCAATGAGGTTCATATGGTCGCACTATAACTCAAAGCAAACTTGGGAGTGAGATGTCAATGGCCCAGCTGTCTTAACAGCCATGTGCAGTGTGCACTGATGTTCAGACTGGAAGGCAGTAGCCTTAAGGTACACTGCAAATGAAAGCATTTTTCCCAGACTCCAGGGGGTCCCATCAACATTATTTCAAGTGAAATATTAAGAGGGGATATTCATAAGTAATACGCCTAGATGATCTAACAGAGTCAAGGCTTGCCATTATTTGAAATTAATGAGCCACAACAGCCTATGTCATTGCTTCACAGAGGGTTTGCAGTGCTTATGTGTGTGAAAGAGCGGCACGGAGCATTCCTTAGAGAGCTGCTAAAAGCCACCAGA
Source organism: Pterocles gutturalis (assembly GCF_000699245.1). Lineage (NCBI taxonomy): Eukaryota > Metazoa > Chordata > Aves > Pterocliformes > Pteroclidae > Pterocles > Pterocles gutturalis. Next base: position 57,971 of record NW_010107627.1, on the reverse strand, counting down.
AGGTCCTGGAGGGTGTGACAATGGAGCTGGAGAGCCTCAGTACCACGCCAGGGTTATGAAACAACACTGGTGTGCACAATAACTTCAGCTCTTCTCTGATGCTTGAAATAGGCTCTGCCGAATGCCAGCCCTCCCAGATGAGTGCATTATAAAACTTGCTAAGGAATTGCCAGGAGTACTCAAACTACATCCCAGAGGTATTCAGACACACATTTTTAGCTCTCACGCATGGCAGCGACTACTGTTTTTGTAGTACAGTAAATACCACTGTCTTCACTATACAGAAAAGCAAACTTTAAAGTTGAGATTAGTACAGTGGAAAAAGTGACTGATTTACTAAGTAGTTTGTCTCTTTTTTTTTCACTTTCATGGAGCAGAACCTGCTATAGAACCGAAAGTATTAGTCTTTATCTAGTCAGCCTTGCACACAATGAAGGGCAGCAAGAATTTCACTACATAATCACTTTAAGACCCAAAGATTGACCAGAACAACTCACCTCTGTGGCCAAGCTAAACAGAATAATGTGGTCATTCCTAGCAACAGATGTGGGTGCTCAGTTTAAGATCTACATTTTTGTTCCTCCTGCTCTTCTCACAAGAAGTGTGGATCCTGCTGTTCTTTGTCTTCTTACCCTTGCAGCAGACCCAAATCTTTGGTTTTACAGAACTGGAAATGGTTGTGGAATAGAAGAAAAAAATTTCTTCCCATAATGGATGCATGATCACAGCATATATAACTGTGCCAAAGCTTGTCCAACACCACTTTAATTGAGATACTGCTCCCAGTGAAGTTGTAACTGCATAGGCTAGTTAAGTAAGTATCTACCCAGATCTCAAAGGAGCAAGATTTGCAAGAAGGGAAAGTGTCTTTTGCAAGATCAGCTGATGTAGGTGGAAGCAGCAGAGAAGTTTCTGGGCACCACACAGTCATTTCATCAGGGCCAAGCATGTGTTTTCAGGCTGGCATTAACATGACCACAGTGCTATTGATACTTGAAGGGGTTAGAAATTTATGTCTGGTACATCACGTATCATCTGGTACATGTACCACATCTTCCACTGCAGTTCAAACACTCTCTTGCCCTCAAGCACAAACACATTAATATCTTGCCTCAAAACCATTCATGAGAAAACATAAGTAGAGGGAGAAGAAGTAAGAATAAAGAAATGGAATATGAAAAAGCTGTAGAGCAGAATCAGAAACACCTTTTTTGAACTATAAACAACTTGACAGGAATTTATTTTATAGTATTTTGTAGGACTGGTTATTTTACACAGAGAACTATATTTTTAGTTACAATCAGTTTGTACTCAAGTAATTGCCTTAATAAGTAGCAGCAAGAAAACATGTGCTCACTTATTTATGACCCTTGTTTTATTTTGGAACTTTTTTTGTTGAAAAATAGGTTCAGTGTATGCAATTTCCTTTGTTATGTAGCATAGAACAGATCTCTGTATCCAGATTCAAGATATAGCTGCACCTAGCTTTGCCAGCGCCACGCCCCTCCCCCCCCCCCAAAAAAAAAAAAGAAAAAAGAAAAAAAAAGAGCTAAAGCAGGTTTCATGGTTCTCTTAACATAAATAAAAGAAGAAAGGCATGTTATATGTTAAAACTATAATGGGAAGGAAAAAAAGTTATATAAGAACATTGGAAACTCACAAATAAGTGAGTTCTAAAACATTTCCAGGTAGGTACATGACTGAAGAGTAGATCCTCATGGTTACCTGACAGCACAGCCTGAGTTCTGAGGCTTTGGACAGCTTGCTCACTTTTATTATGGCCGAGAAAACTGACAACCACTAGCAAGTTCCTTTTAAAATCTACTCAAGGCCCCTGAACACATTTTTTTTAAGTGGAATTTTTTTGTAGTTCCCCTATCAGAATACATAAATACGTGACATAGGGCAGGCATGTTAAATACTAAGGTAATGTTTTAGGACCATCAGGTCTCCAACAGGAATTTGTAAACATCTAATAAAAACAGAATTGGCTTAATTATTTAAGCAGTGTATGAAGTGCCCAGACACCCATGTAAGCCAAGTGCCAATTAACATGTTTTATGATCACTGAATTACTCACATATTTCCTCTTCAGATGCTGAGACTAGACTAAAAGTAATTTGTTAAAAAACTGCTTCCATTCCAAGTTATTTTATTATTGTTTTTTAACATAATGCCACACCAGAACGGGTCCTCTTTGTGTTTTGTTACATGGAAGAGTAAGCTACCACCTTCACTGCTCTATTTCCTATGAAAACAAATGAACACAAAATAACACAATGTCTGATAACAACATCTATTCCTTTCTCTTTATTGTTATTTCTCCTCACTTCTTCCTTTTTTTTTAACTTATGGCACTATTTTGGCCTTAATTAAAAATTAAAAAAAATGTGCTGCATTCTTGGAGCTTCTTTACTTGGTAGCATTTGGCATTCAAAAAAAGAGAGGTTACTTTCACAGACTTGTCTGCTAGAAGCCCAAGAATCTTGAAAAGTCTCCAGAAATCCTGAGGATAGTGGACAACAGATAAACGCAGTCATTTACTGCCAAAGGGGACAGACTTCATTAACTTTGGTTTTGCAAGTCTCTGCACCTATTTAGAATATAATGCTTTTATTGCATTTGGTAATGCATTTAGTGATCCAAAGCAAAATTAAGTGAATGGAAGGACTCCCAGAGGTTTCCGTTAGCTTTGAATGAGACTTTTTTCCTGCACAAATTGCTCCCTGGGGAAGGAACACCCATTCATTAAGCACTGAGCATTAAAGTAACACAATATGAGTGCTATGCAACTGTGTAAAATACTGTTGCTATCACTTATTTGACTTAAAGTGTCCTCAAATGTTTTACTTTATGGCATTAAAAGTAATTAATGTTCTTGGACTGTTGTTGCTAAGGTTTGGTTTATGTAAGTGTTTTAAGAAGAAAGCAATTTGAAAAATACCCAATTACTAGCACAGCAGAGAACTCATTATTCTTTCAAATGCCTCTTTTGAAAATGCTTTAAAACTTTTCATTCTGTTGATTCAACAAAGGGGAAGCTATTTAAAAATAAATAGAATAGCAATAGAATAGTCATTCAATGCTCTGAAGAAAGGAACTGTTTTCTAACACTTCTCAACAATTCTGCACTATTGTACCTTGATGTCCTCCTCTTTACTCCCCCAGCTTACACACAGCTGGGACCATAAAATATGTAGAGGCATATTTGATGTCTCTGTGTCCCTTATGAGGCCCAAACATTCCTTAGTCCATATTTGGATAAATACATACTGATAGTTTTGTGCCGTGGGTCCAGAAGGCATTGGACTTAAATACGTGAGGAGTATTGCATTGATGAATGGTGGGTTATGTCAGATTCCTGATTCATGTGCCATAGAGTTTCTCTGCATAGATGAAATCCAGCAACCCCTAGGTGCAAGAGAGCTCCTGGGCTCATGTACAGGACTTGCATAGAAAGCTCCAGGTTTCCTGAGGGTTTGATTGTGGATGTGTGGTCATGCTGAGCTCCCAGCTGGCAACCAGGATTTCTGCTCAGGGGGACGATCGGCAAGGGCTACTGGCGTAGCTGGGTGCACAGACATTTTTCGAGCCAAAGATTCTAAGTAGAAAATTATGACATGACCATAGGAATGTGGATATAAGGTATCAGATGTGGATAAGACTTGCACATGTGACCATGTGAGAAGGGGAACTGATCACAGGACCCCTTCTATTTTGGATCTTGAACAACCCAGCAAGATTAGCAGAACTGGAGGGAGGGTATTCAACCCCAGCTTTCTGGATGAGTTCCTTACCACCCTGTAATGCAGCCACTAAGGGCAACTGTGGTCACAGGATCCCTCACTAGTCCTCTGTAACAAACATGAGATAACTTCATCAGTATAAAAGAGGTTGAGTTCCTGGTGAGTATTTCTTTGCAGATATTCCCTAAACAGAAAATCATTATGTCATGAAGGAAGCAGGACATGTTATTGCTTGGCTTATGCTAAAAGTGTAGAGGAAGAGAACCTTTCTGCTTTCTGAAACAAGCACTGCAGGTCTCCCTTCCTAGAATGGTAGCTTTGATTGGATGTAAACTCTCTCATGGTTTACTACCTTTTGCAACAAAGAAAGCAACTTTGTAGAAGAATAAGGGGAAAAATGCATATTGTTTTCTTTATTAGCATGTTGCTGATATTGGAATTTGACCCTATATTCTTAGCCAGAATTTAAAAATGCCATGAAGATGATAATTCCACAAAAATACTACAAAAATTTACCAAAGAAACATAATTACACTTCATTTGGAAGAGGCTTTCTAGATGTTTCTTTTATGTGCAGCAAACACGAGCATCGTCTGGAATTAATTGCATTCTTTCATTTCCTTTTCTCTCTTTTTCATCTTTTCTTTTCAGCAATCTCAAGCTTATGTTTAATTTTCAAAAACTGAATGCCTAATGTCTGTGTTGCCGTGACCTACCATTATTAAATCTGTGTATCAAAATGAATATTAGTTATTAAGATGGAAAAGAGCAGTCTAAAGCACACAGAACTCTGTCATGTAATCTTATACGAGGGTTGAGACCAGTATGTAGGTAATCACTTCTAAGCAGTACCACTTTCATCATTTTGATAGTAACTTGGAAACTGACAAAAAAACCTAACCAGGAATCTTCTCATCACAATTCTTCTTTGCCTTTTTTAGGTAAAGAAATTATTCCTTTTAAAGTTGGTGAGCTTTGATGCTTTGTTTTTTGTTTTTGTTTTTGGTTTTTTTTTTTTTTTTTGTGGTAAAGCTCTACTGACATAGAGAAAAATAAGAATAAATTCTTGACATGAAACAGTGGTTAAATTAAAGGTAAAGTTAAGTTGTATATATTTGTGTTAATAAGAATTGGACACAAAGAAGGATGGGGGAAAATATAACTCTTTTATTCAAATCTAGACTGCTTTCAAGAAGCAAAGTTACATCTGTTTTTTCAGTACTTTTGCAAAAATAACCCTCCTGTCATGTCTTATTCTGTTAGATATTCATGCTTGGAGCAATTTTTAAATGAATGTTTTATTGACAGCCTAACTTCCTGTGTCTTGGCAATATGTAGACAGGACTTAGTAAAACATTGCTTTTAAAGAGCCATTTTGGGACTTCAGATTTAACACTGATTTGATTCAATTCTTGTCATATTTTTATTTCTAAGTGCATTTCAGCTGGACAGTTTTTATTAAGAAATACAATTTTGATATTAAGTTACAGATGAGGTTTTAAAACAACTAGGTGCCAGCAACAGCAAGAAAAGCTTGCTGCTTCTTTGCGTAAGGAATCAGACACTGGTGATATGAGACCTGTATGGCTATACCGCTGCATGTGCACGCAAAGCCTGTTTTGAAGCACTTTGGTTTTGGTCAATCCCATGTTTCTTTACAGGATGACCTGAGTCATCCAAGATCGGAGTCAGCTGGCAGATATGCTAGCTTTTACTTACAATCACATTTTTAAGTCAACAGGCACACCTTCAAAAGCCCCCATGAGGATGCAGAGACCAAAGCTGTATAGTACAGCTCAGCTGAGTTACACAGTGGAATTGCAACAACCAGGCATAGCCTGACTGAAATAAGTGTGCTGAGCTCTTTGGTGCGGTACTTTGCCTTCGTGCCTGTCTTCTAGCAAAGGAACACAGCAGAAAACACTAGGAGAGGATAGAGTAGGGCCAGAGAATCACCATTCTCTGATAGCTGCTGAGATAAATTTATTTAATCCTGAAGCTGGAGGAGAACCTCTCAGAGAATAAAATTGCCATGGTCAAAATACTCTGGATCTAACCATTTCTTCCATTCAGCAGAAGATCAGAAAATTGTACAGCAAATACTTTTCTACTCAAACAAGGCAGAATACAAAAGGGAGAAACATTTTGGCCGGATCAAAGGCATATGATAAAAAGCCTTTATAAAGCGTTAACATTTTGGGCATGCTAACACTGCAGAGCTTCTTGGCAGGGTGTGTTTGCCCAGTTGGAAATGTGGGTGGAAATCTCCGCTACAGTGATTGTACCACCTCTAATGCTCAAGCCAGTTAATTTGGAAGAAACTTGGAATATATCAGCATGGAATCATGTTGTACCATCTAGACACGGTCCTTGGTGACTCCAAATTTGCTATCTACAGAGCCTGTGCATTCCTTGCCAAGATTATCTCTTTGTTGACTTTCTTTTCAGAGTGTTCATTTGGTAATATTGACTGAATTGTCTGAACAAATGTTTAACTAATTATCTATTTTAAATTCCGAGCTAATATATGAAAGGCTTTCAGTTTGTGTGGAAAATTATATACATCTCCAAGTGAACAACTGAAGTTGAACCAACTGTTGCAGTCACCAGATTTTTCAGTGATGCTTTCTCGTTACCAACAGAAGAGTAACACAATCTGTGCCGTTTTTTAAGTTGTCCTGTATATGCTCCATTTGAACAAATTACAGTATTTGGAGTGAGACTAAATGAGGGTAAAGCAGAACAAAATACAGCGTGCTTTTTGGAATGGATCATGATCTGTACACGCAGTCAAAATTTGTGCTTTTGTTGTTGCTAGAGCAGTTTTACGATCCTGGTCCCTGGGATGCTGGACTACTGTAAAGAAGGCTTCAGGGAGAATATCTCGTGACTCCTTAGAGTATTGTAAACTGATCTGCCTCTGAGCTCTCTTCCAGAAAATTGTACAAAGTCTGAGTATGCACATGAAATTCTGCTGGGAATGTTATCAGCAGAAGCATTCAGGCTGTGCCCATGCTAAAAAGAGCTGTCTGCCTGACTAAACAAAAGATCCAGTCTGTAATCTATAAACCCACCTACAGCATCTGACCTGGTTTAAAAAGACCACAAAATTCGAGTGAGGGGATATTTTTGTGCGTAGTTGGGATGGAAGTCTGCAGATGACACTTGAATGAGAACATGGAAAAAATCCGCCATGAAACAGACATAAGCATCACCTCACTAGAGAAGATTCTTCAGATAAACCTTCTAGGTGTATACATTATACATACATATTTTATATATACATATATTTATGTATATTTATTTTTCCACTGGGCTAAATGCTGTATCTAGAAACATCAAGATATTTGAGCCTAGCAATCCAGAAAAGACCATATAGAGTTTATAAAGTCCCTAATCAGACAGAACATCCCATTTTCATGAAAGTGCTTTCAGAAAGCCGGTTAGGTACCTAAATGCTTCAGCAAAATCTGGCTTCTAGATGCTGAAAACTAAGTATGAAAACCAGTAAAAACTCACTAAAAATGCACACCTGTACCCTCCAGCCACCCCACAAAACAGCAGAAACCTGCCTTAATCCAAACGCAAAGGTATTGCAACAGTTTAACACCACAGTGCTGCCGCTTTCTCCTGCATTCTTATCAGTTGCATATTTACACAGATCTTTCAGAAACTTCAAAATTAGTACAGATATTTCTTCTTAATAACAAATTAGTGGTACAAAATTATTTCCTTACTTTTGGGAGGGAAGCTCTCGATCCTGAACTTTGCGTGGTCATTGTCAAAACTGTAGTGATACCCAGTGCAACTCTAGCTGGAGCAGCATCCATGTTGATCCAGAAAGAAACCCAGGACAAAATGACAATCAGCAGGCTAGGAATGTACATCTGGATTAAATAGTATCCCATCTGACGCTCCAAATGAAACTTGACTTCAATGCATGTAAACTTTCCTAGAACATGAAATTACTTTCATAAATGCTTTTTGCACATTTTTATCTTGTTTTCTGAACATAAGTTAGATGTATGGCCTGTTTCCTAATGTTACACAATAAGCACGTTCTGATACACAAATGTGAGTCAGCCATTTGTTGCATACTAGCTTGGGAGACACATGGGACTCTTGGCTCAGATTAACTGAGAAAACAAGCAATACTAGCATGGTTGTTTCACCACTGAAAAATATAATGTACTGTTTCTTTTCTCAAATTTTAATAGATTTTGCTTTAGTCAAATATGATGTTTAGTATTAAAAGGGGACAACATTTTGCTCTTTTAGTTATATAACATTAAGCAAAGGTACTTAAACAGACAAATTGTAAAGAATTAGTCTTGCAGTCCTGTGGTAGGTCACACCCCTTCTCATTCTGGTCGTGTCATTTGCCTGTGGCTGTGGATTGTTTCACACAGCAGAATCAACTCAAAGCCTACTTTGAATTTTTGCCAGAAGTTTAACTCCAGGAAACACACAACCGTCTCTTGTGGGAGGTGAGTGATTCTTCAAACAAGAGATAGCTGCTCCAGAGGGGCAGCGGAGGACAGAAGTTAGGATTGACTGATGGTGGAGCTAGTCATGCAGCAGGAGATGCAAAGTCCTGAGTTGCAACAGTTGGTCAGGTACTAATTCAATCACTCTGCGCTGCTCTCCCAATTACTGTGTATCCTGACCGTGGTTTAGGTATTGTGAAGGCTCTCACTCAAGGCAGACTAATCCCGGTACAGAAATGTCTAATGGTTCCAAAGGATCCCTTTTGTGTTTGTTGGTCAAACGCATGAAGACGTATTATTCGTTGTTCATCCTTTCAGGTGAAATTAGGTTTTTTTGCTCCTTTTTGTGATGCATGTGTATTTTTTTGCTACTCTAGAAAGCTGAATGGCAGGGTGCAAGATCTGGCACAAAGCACAATGCAGAGGCTGTTTGGCAAAGAGAGGAGGGGAGAAGAACCGAGTAATATCTTTTGGCAGGTCAGAAGCTCATATACGAGTGGCCTGGCCTGTTGAGTGGCCTGACCTGTGACCCTGAAGGGTAGTGAGACTGGGTAGTGGCTGATCCTGACTAGTCTGCCCATACAGAGGGGGACTCAAAAAGTGTGGGGTGGCCACATGTGGCAGCAATGGCATTAGAGTAGTCCAGTCTGTCCCATGCTCTCCAGATTCCTGCAGTGCAGCCTGGACAGAGCACCTTGCAGTGTGGATTGGCAGAGAAGGCTGAGTAATACAGCTTTTAGACACATTTTAATTTCACAGCAAACCTGAAGGAGCATGCCACATGGAGGACAGCAATGTGGGTGCCTGCAGGCAATGTTTTCTTTTGCTTGAATACTGCTTTTCAGTTCCCCTGGCCAGGCCACATGCTTTTAACTTTTGGTAATCAGACATTCACTGTGTTTAACTACATGTAATGGAGCTGCTAATTGGCATTTTTAGCCTTTGCAGGGAATCTTCATGGGTATACAAGGAAGCTATTGCTCATGGTCTCTCCGGTCTCTTACTTTCAGTGTTTGACCCTGCAAAATGGTATCTGACAGTAATTAGAAAAGCAGATGAACTAACTTATTCTGAGTTTGAATTACGTGCTGGGAAATGGCTAAACTTTGTAGCAGCCAAATTACAAATAGGTAAGCTCTGTCTATTGGGATTTACTCTTGATTATCCCCTTTAAGTGTGAGAAAAGATGAAAAGTCACAGCAGTCCCCCTTTCCAAGGGTCTTGGACTGTGGAACTTCAAAGTTTTCCTTCCTTGACACTTTGAGCCCCAAAACAAGAAAATGCATTTGTAAAAATTCAAACTATTAATCTTCTTTTCATAGGAAATTAATGTGACTTATTTTTGGCAGAGACAGAACCTCTCATGTTGTGTTATTTCACAGAGTGAAACAAATGTATTTGATGCAACCAGATTGTCTCTTGTGCTGAAATTATGAAAAAGCTATGTTAAATGAGAGGGATTATACCTAATCCCAGCAAGCACCCAGCAAACCGTTCTCTAAATACTGTCCCTATTAAATAAACTCCAAGCAGGTAAATCCCAAATTTAGCAGACTTCTCTCTGGTCTGCAGTGCTGAAGATTGACAACACAACATTTGAAACTTCACAGTAGCAAATATCGGAAAAAATTACAGTATTAAGCAAATATTTAATTTCCCAGCATTTCATGTCTGTACACTATTCAGATCAGCAGTGAAAGCACCGTCTTTTCAAACACTACATTTCATAAATTACACCATACATAAAAGCTGGGGAAAATTTGATATTTTTCCTCATTGGCATTTTGATATGCTGAAGAAATAAATCAAGTTCAGAAAAATCAGTACTTTAAAAGTGCTGAGTCTACATTTCAGAAAATATTCAATTTGTTTAAAAAGTTTAATTTTAGTGAAAACAAAACAACTAGATTTTTAAATCAGTTTTTTAAGATTTTAAATGCCTTAATGATTATATATAGTATATATAGTATATATATACACATATACTAGAATATCTTTAATGAAATTAAAGGATAGTTGGAAATAAAATCTTTCAAACAAAAATAAAAGAGAGAAAATTTCATTTTTTCAGATTTAAAAATGTGTGGCTTTTAATTTCTTTTTTTTTTTTTTTATTTTACCCATCTTTTCCCTTTGCAAATTGACAATAGACATCATTAGATCAATTAATATAAAAAAATAGAATAATGCTCACCAGTATTGTAATGTTTTGTGCAATAACCAAGTTCTTTATCTTCTTTCAAAATAAATTGTGGCAAGGTTAAACCCTCTGCAACTTGCACAGGTCCGTCACTTAGCCACTCAAATATCAGATCATTCATAGTGTAGCCAACTACAACAAAGAAATCAGAGTTTGTTAGATGGTAACTGACTGGAAAACATCAAAAGCAAATGCTATTACATCTGAGAAACATGTCTTTTATTGCAATATATGTTATCTCAGCTACATTTTTACACTGTCTGATTAACAACAGCACTATTGCTGTTAGTTACCAGTTACTCTTGCTGCACTATTGCTCTATTAAGAGCAACAAGTAACACCGTTATGTTCTGAAATACTTCCCTGGTTTGCCACTACAAATTAATTTCTCTGGCCCACCAAAGATGCTGTCTACAACTGAAATAGCATTTCTCTGTTCCTATATATCAGTCTGGATTTGCTTTACTTTCGTGATTCTTTGATGATGCAGTTGGTGGGCACCAACAAAACAAGTATATCTAGACTGCAGAATGCTGGGCCCTTACCAAAAAAGAAAATTTCAGCTTTTGTAACCTGTGAACCTACCACTGAGGGGTGTGGGGTGGGGAAGGAGAGAGGCTTTGACTCACTGACGTGTCTTTTGACTGTAATGGCTACATCTCTATGGTCAAATTAAACAAGCTGTGTGCTTATACACTTAAACAAGGTGTGTGCTGACAGCTACGTGGTGCAGACAAGTGTGTGCTGGTACCCCAGTGCACGCCTTAGGCATCTTATCTTACTATCGTAAGTGTACCTATAGGACCTCTGTTTCATCAGGTATGTTGCTTCCACTTTTCAAAAGACCATAGCATGTCTTGATCAGACATGGCTAATTCCTGGCTGTGTACTAGTTGCTCTTACTTCCTGAGATTTGATTTGTCCTGCACAGCTTTACTGTGGTTATCCCTGGAAGTGACTCAGCCCTGATGGGTGAGGTGGTGTGCCCCAGGAGGAGGAAAGGGAAGGGAGCAGGAACAGCACAGGGACAGGGAACCCACATGGTACAGTGATGGACAAGTAAAGCCCTGTTTCCCCATGATTTTCCCTTACAAAATAGGAATATTGAGTCTCACCACACAAATATGACAATGCAGATACTATCTAACCACCAAATGTTATTGTAAAAATCTTGTTCTTTGATAGACAAAGCAATTAGACACTCACAGCTCTCTAGCTGCATTGTACATGTCTGTACATCCATAGGAAAATTCTTCAAGTCCATGGGACAGGATAAGGTTAAAGTAAGCCTAAAATCAGAGGGGGAAAAAAGAAAGAAGCTATTGTTAGAGATCTACAGGTTTTACCCAAGCCCCATATTTGGAATTGAAAGGATCAAGACCAAACCTCAGACGTTGGACCCCCTCTCCCCTTTTAAGACCATAAGAGCTGTGATGACAGGGCATGTAAGCAAACCAGGTGCTTACTGGCTGCATTGGTTGAGAATAGGGACAGAAAAGACAGCATCAAGATAGCCAGAAACGCCCTCCACTAATGTACCAGTCAATGTTTTACGTATAATACTGAATCCAAATAATGCAAAAGCTGAAATGACTGATCATGAGACACATTTTTAAGATTTGTTTTTGAAAAGCAAAGAAATAAAACAAGAACCACGGGGTTTTTTTCAACAGAGAGTGCTTTTGTTGTGTGTGAGGCCCATTTCCAACCCTTCATTTCTCCTGCTTAGCCATTAAAAGAAAAAAAAAAAAAAAAAGTAATACAATGAAAGCTGGAATCTCATAGCATTAAAAGATAAAGAGTGCAGATAGAAGAAAGTAAGCCTAAAGGAACATTATCATACAAACTAAATATCTCTTTTAATTTTTCAGTTGTTATTGTCCCAGATAAAGCATAATTTTACTTGTATGAGCATATTCTTAATGTTTCTTTCTTTTTTTTTTTTTAGCTCAGTTTACTTTTTTATGTTTGATTGAAATTCAAGTCTTCTCCTCTGCTTTATTTCTTTTCTTGTTTGTATGGGGAGAAGAAACCATTTTTAACAAGTCAAGATAAAGGGATGACATCATTACAAACAACTGTTTTGAAAAACAGAAGAATTGTTAAGATTTTGGTTTAAATCCTATAAAAAGAGTACATTTTTATTTCAGATTACCTTCGGCACAAAAAACCCACTTTGACACAAAGCAAGCAAATAAATAAAAACCTGACTAATTGTGGCGAAATCAGGGCATGAAAGAGGGTCTGAATGAGATGCTGGTTGAAGAAATCCCAGCAGTGATTGTTGCATTTTGAAGACATTTACCATCAAGGACAAGAACTAGACTGTCTGATTTGAAGGAACACTGAAACATTAACACAGTACAATGAGAATATTTTTTTAATTGTGCCAGTGAACCCACCAGCCAACTGCTAACCTTGGAAGTCTGTTGTCCCACAGACAAATATGACATCTGTGGGTAAACACTTCACTGAGCTTTGACTCCTGTGGTGATTTTGTGCTTCCTCACCACATACAGTTGATTCAAGCTCTTTGAGACTGTTTCACCATGTGAATTTTTGGGGATGGCGTGACTGGGCCTTCTAGCCCTACTACACTGCCATCAAATCACTATGACAATAAGATGATATTTAGGTTACTAAGAGCAAAATGGTCTTAGCCTGATAAAAAAATCACATTCACCATCACTACTTTTGCTAACTCATGGGCTACCTAGAGAAAGCCACACTATTTTCCTCTTGACACAGCCTTCAGTGTACAAGATGATAATATCAGGAAATTAGAGATCAGTTGTCTGTGGCAGTGAAGTGCACTGAGATGAAGAAAAGCCCCCAGCAGTCCTGCAACACAATCATAGTAAATAAACTCCCATTTAACCTTTGGGAGCAAATAGCATAAGCTAATTGTCATCTAGAGAAAAAAAGTGTATCTAGTAGACATCTAAATGTCATTGAAATCTGCCCTTTACTGATTTAAATATTTTAAGTGCCCTGCAAATGTTAACTAGTCTCATTTTTACTGGGTAATTTCCTGCATTGAAGATTGATCTAATTAAGTTGCTAATACCCAGTAATAACAAAAGACTGCTCTGCCTCTTTTTCTGAAATGCTGGTATATCAAACTCTCTTCTTCTTTTCAATAATCTTCTAAATATGGCTTAGATGTTTCAAGTTCATTTAAAATATGCCTTTATGCAAATATAGTCTTTCTAAATATGTCATTTTTTTGTATTAATTGAAGTAGGTACGGTCTATCCACCCCTCAGATTTTACTGTCAGGTGTTGATTGCATGCTGACTTTTTATTTCCTTCCACCTTCACCCCCTTGTACTCCCCAAAACCCTCAGAGGATCTGGGGGTTTGTCTACATACATGGACAGAGGGGTGTCTTTTATTAGTCTAATACCAAACTCATGAGAAAGAGAATACATCCAGTTGCAACTTCCAAGCCTGCCAAGGAAAAATTGATCTGTCACCACTGATGCTAAGGAGATATACCTTTTTTTAGTTATTATTTTGGAGGTCAGCTGAGAAAATGCTCATTATGTTGGTTCACACAAAGGTTGACATCTCTTCTTTCTCTTCCTAACCAGCTGTGTCATTCAGGAAGACTAAATTATTCTCTGTTCACCCTGACAAATGCAAAATAATTTCTATTCATTGTATTGATGAGGCTAGCTCGAGAGATCATGCCCTTATGTCTTTACCTCTACTTGTTGTTCATCTCAGCAGAGTAGTCATTCATAGTTAATACCTTTGTTTCTGTAATCCCTTTTACTAGGAGTAATGCAAGTGTTGAACCCAACGCTTGTTGCCTGGTATCATCCACAGATCCATTGATTTTCAATAAGATTAATACATGCTAAATGGTCAGCTGCTGGAGTCTGAAGTAGCTCCACTGAAGTCCACAGTGGTGGATCAATCTATAGCAGTTGTCTCCTTTCCAGTAAAAAATATGATCCTGCAAGTGTTTCCAAACTCAGATGCCACGTCACTACTTGTGTATTTACATTAATAAGGAAACAGGGTCAGAAATGGTAAGCATCAGCCAGATATAGGTACCCACATTGCCTATAATAACAGTGTAATTGACAAAAAATGTTTCAGAAAACTGAATGTTTCACACTTGGCAAATTCAAGAAGGGCCCTGAAGATTTAGTGCAAAGTGCAAGTTTAACTGGCAATTTCATTGATGAATACTTTAATCGTCAACAAAACAGAATAAACTGCTATAGAACAATCATTTTATTTTTCAGGCACCCCGCCACCAAGGCATTTGAAATGTATAAACAACAGATTTGGTGATGTAGCACCGTGAAACACTGATGGAAAAAGTTTTATGAACAATCCGTAAAGCTGAAAGGAGAATAAGCTGACCAAGGACTTGATTTTGTCTTCAGTTACCTGAGAACTGTTTACCCCCTGTTAGCCAGGCTCAGGTCACACAGCTTACTCAGGAAGAGCTCTGGGGTTGGTCATGTCATATTTTCCACCTGAGCAGACAGGGATCATAAGGGAGAAGGAGAGAATCACGTCTCCAGCACCTCATCACTTCAGGCAGAATGCCAGGGCCAGCAGGTTGCCCCACAGGAGAGGCAAAGTTGGCCTCTTTTTTCCCTCCCCGCTTCTGTGGAGGACTATTTGTGCGGTTTTGCAGAGACTGCAAATTGACTGTCCAGGCTCTGATGACTCGTGGTGTCTCAAAACATTCCAGTTGTAGACAAGAAGATGGCGAGGAATGCGCCAAAGGCCTTACTCCCCTTACTAACAATGGACTCAATCCTCGAGGCTCTGATAAGGTGAAGCCTTGTGATGTCCAGTTGTAGATAAGAAGATGGCGAGGAATGTGCCGAAGGCCTTACTCCATGGACTGGCAAACCCCTGCTGAGTAAGGCCATCAATGATGGACAGCAAATCCCTGCTGAATCTAACAATGGACTCAGTCTTGCTCTTACAACAAAGTAACAAATACGTGTCAAGTAAGGCATTGCCTCTGCCTATAAAAGGTGAACAAGCAAAATAGGGTTTGGGGGCTCATCACCTGAAGACTCCTGAGATGCTGACCAACTGAACGAGCAACGATGAGACTCAGTCTTGCTCTTACAACAAAGTAACAAATACGTGTCAAGTAAGGCATTGCCTCTGCCTATAAAAGGTGAACAAGCAAAATAGGGTTTGGGGGCTCATCACCTGAAGACTCCTGAGATGCTGACCAACTGAACGAGCAACGATGACCCCCCTCGACGCTCATCCAGGGATCCAAGGAGTGGTGATAACTTTTCTTTCTTTTCCTCTCCTTACCTCTCTCCTCCTTTTCTCTTTCTCCCCTCCTTTTCTTTTTCTTCCTTCTTCTTTTTCCCTTGCCCCTTCTTTTCTTCTCCCCTCCTCTTTTCCCGCATCTCTCTCTCTCTCCCCCTCCTGTCTCTGCTTTCCCTCTGGCACATATGGTAACACCTTATAAGTTCTAACGCCAGCTCCCTTTTGGGGCTTGTTTAACAGGTTTTCTGTAGGTTGTTTATTTTAATACTGAAAAGTGATTGCAAGGGTTGTGAAGGGTTGCACGTTGAGTGATTGCAAGTTTTGTGAGTGGCTGCGGGTTTCTTAGTATTGTCGGATATTATGCTGTCGTTATCACATCACTGTAAGATTTGGTGGTGTTGGTGGTTGGTAGTGTCGTCATGAATTGTCTTTACTTTTCCCTAAACAATTATATGCATTAAAATTATAAGCCAGTACGCAATTCTTTGGTGCTGTCTCACCTTAATTTGCCCCAAGGGAATGTATATATAGAACGTCCGCGAACCCCACTCGTCCCACCCAGGGTGGTTCTATGAGCTGGGTTGCAACATCTTTCTCAACCATTCCTCCAGACAAGGAAGAACTGAGCCCTGGAAAAGTGTTGTTGTGGTTTTGTGTGGTGGGTTTGTTTGGCAGCAGGGGAGGGGCGAAAGTTATGGCCTTT
>NW_010107627.1:17585-41503 GCF_000699245.1 Pterocles gutturalis | reverse complement strand
CCCCAGCTCCAGGCTGGACCCACCCCTGGACAGGGCTGAGCCGGTCAGCGCCTCTGCAAATGACATACTGAAGAGGGGGCACAGCGCATGCAGCAGGGGTGAGGCCCCAGGCAGGGTCCAGCCTGGAGAATCCATCCATCCAGCTGCTGGTCTGCCCACCCAGCCTCTGCCATGGCCCAGCCAACCCAGTGCACCCCCTGCCCAAGAGCCAGGAATTCCTCAGGAGCCAGCGAAAGAACCTGTATTGGAGAGAGGATCGGGGTGTGAGAGAGACAACTACACAGACATGGAGGTCAGCAAAGAGAAAAGAGAAGGAAGAGGTGCCAGAGCAGAGATTCCCCTGCAGCCCGTGGTGAAGACCACGGTGACACCTGTTGTCCCCGAGCAGCCCATGGAGAGCAGAGATTGGCTGCAGCTTATTGAGATGCAGTCCATGGAGGATCCCACTTTGGAAGAAGTAACTGTGCCCAAAGGAGGCCCTGAATATGTGGAAGACACCCATGCCTGAGCACTTAGTAGAGAACTGCGGCCTGTGGAAAGGACTCATGTTGGAGAAGATTGTGAAGGACTCTCTATGAGAGGGACCCCACGCTAGAGCAGGGGAAGAGTGTGAGGAGACCTTCTCTGAGGAGGAGGGAGCGGCAGAGACAACACGCGATGGACTGACTGCAATCCCCATTCCCTGCCCCGCTGCGCTGCCAGAGGGGAGAGGGTAGAAAAATCAGGAACAAAGGCTTTGAGCCCAGGAAGAAGGGAGGGGTGGAGGGGAGGTGCCTTTTTAAGATGTAGTTCTCTTTCTCTTTATCTTGCTCTTTGTTAACAAAATTAAATTTTTTTGTGTGTTTTCCCAAGTCAAGTCTCTTTCTTTCCCATGACCATAAGTAGTGAGTGATCCGTCCCTTTCCTTGCCTCAGCCTGCAAGGTTTTTTAGCAGGAGGTTGCTGTGGGGCTTAGTTTGCCAGGTGACCTTAACCCAGGACAAATGCAAATAGAGTATGAACAGAACGAAGTGCAGAATCAGAGCCAAAAAACAAAGAACGATTAGCCGACACTGTGACAAAAATAATAAAAAATAAATCAATAATATTACTGAGCAATGCTGTGGCAGAGGCAGGGCTGTAATACAAATATTCCAGGGCAGCATTGCTTGTCACAAACTTTGGACCCTCTTCCTGAGGTTTCCCTCACACATGAGGTAAGTCCCTCTGAGCAGCATCTGCTGATACTTCAAATACCTTCAAAGTGCAACAAGCAATGCTGGAATTTATTCAACCAGCATTTCATTCAAACCCTCTTTAATCCCCTGGTTTCACTAGAATGTCTGGAGAAATTGCTCAGACTTGAGCTGTCAGTCTGTCTCTCTTCCCAACCCAGATCAACAACTTTCATTTCTAGTCACCCCAGAAACCTCCTTACAGCATCATTCAGAGGTCTGTATTTCCCACGTCTGCAGGCTGTGGCCTCCTTTGTCACAGAAGCCAGAATAAGGCATCACACCGGGAAAAAATAAACAGCCTGACAACGTGACAGCCTGACAACCAGAAACCCTCATGCTGGTGATCTTTAACACCTGAACACGCTGGTTTGCAACCTCAGTGTTTTCTCCAGGCAGAAGCAGATGTGCCCTCAGATGAGCAAGCAGCAGAACTCAGCACAGGCACTACTGCTGCCCTCAATGTAGCAGCTGTAGCTAGACATCATCTTCTGAGGAAAAGTTGGCAGAGAAGGAAGGGTGACATGCATGTGCAGTCAAGAGAGCTCAGAGGTATTTCTGTGCAGTGCAATCAAGTCCTGAAGTGAGTGGTGGGGCTGAGACACCATGCTCCCTATTCATCCTTCACCCACTGCTGCCCTTGTCCTTTCCATTCTCTGGCTCTGGACAGACTTTTCCCACGTCCTCCTACATCTGCCCGTCGACCCTACATCTCTCACAGAGATACCTGTATGACCCAGAGGCCCAGTCTCCTTCCTCTGTGTTTTAGTCTGTGCTCATACCCTTTCCCCCTTCCTTTCCTGTTGCCCAGTTCCTGTCAAATCCCACCCCGACCTCTCTTCCAGATACTAAGCCTTGAGGCCAGTCCACTCTGACACCTAATCCCCAAAGCAGCACCATCAGTGGAGGAGGGTAAGGTCCCTTAACACACACACACACACACACACACGCACACAAAAATCAATAGAGTAAAATGTTTGTAAACAGATTATTCTCAAGATTATCTCCAATCTCATTCTTTCTCTTAGGAGTTTTGAATGCTGACGCTCATTACTATCATGTCACTGCTCTGATAATCTCACAATGCTACAAAAACACTTCAGTATATTGCACATACAGACCACTTGTGAATGGTCTCCAGCACAAAACAGAAGAACTGACAGTATCCTATAAAAACCTTAGGGAATTAGGTTTACACATTATGTAATCAAAGATTTTTTAATATAAATTTAAGAGAATATCTAATTTTAACTGGGATTTGACATATTGCCTAATCTGCAGCAACCATTACACTCTATTCTAACCCACTTTCTTACAAGCAGCTATCACGCCTTAACCTGATGTGTTGAGACTCACCTAAAACCTCCCTTGATATCAGCGATAACTTTTGCCCTGGAGGACACTGATCCCACAAGAGAAGGGCTCTGTGGATCACAATACGAGGTGTCTGACAACAGGGGGAGTACAATTTTCATTAATTATCCTGCAAGTGGGGTGGTTTTTGAGTGGGCTACCGATAAACAGCCTCCTCACACAGTTTTTTCTAATGAGAAATATCTAGGATCAGTCTTATTAAGTATAGAAGAACTGCTGGAAATTTAAATAGTCCTGGAGGTAAGGGTACAAGCCATTTCCATCTCAAAAAAAAAAAAAAACCACCAAAAAAAACCCCAAACAAAATACATTCTTGTCTCCTCATAAGCATGAATAGCAACAAATGCCTTACTATGAGTGGGCATGGTATCAAAAATAACATTTTGTTTCTGTTCTCATCCCTTCATTCTTTCAAGCTACAACCATCTGCAGCTCAGCTGTTGGGACAGGAGACTTTACACTGCAAATACCAGAACACAAGTAGTATATGCATGGTCACTGCTAACATTGGCTATGTGCCATTTTTATAAAAAGTCTGACACCTGTGCAAAGCCCACAGTGTTGAGTTTAGTGAGACAAAATGGAATTTCTTTTTCAGTATTGACAATTCTAAAGATGTTCTCATAAATGCAAGATTTCTGTTGTTTTTCTTAAAGCTCCAAGCTGACAATAAGGGTAAAAATATTTTTAGCAGTACATTTTTGTTTGGAAGATTAAATTCTTGATCCTTATAGCTGCTGAAATAATATTAAAGTATTACTTAAGCACAAGCACACAAAGTTCCCCATTAACTGGCAGGGGAGAGGGAGTTGCACAGCAACTATGACAGCATCACACGACACAGGAGCAAATGCCATTCAGGCTAGTGGCACTGAAACAGGGAGTAGAGTCTAAAATCTCCTTATATTCCTCCCAGCCCCCTCTCTTGGGTGATCTGTGCCTGAAAGAAGGGCACACACACTGTCCATATATCAGAAGGCCAAAAAAAAAAAAAAAAAAAAATTCAGTGACATTCTTCTTTTAAAGGGCTTTCCATTTTGTAGTCCATCTCATTATTTTTTCAGGGACCTGACTCATCATTTTGAATGTCAATTCTGGCAATTTTCACAGTCTACATGCTTTGTCGTGTTAAATGGAACAGTCAAACTGTCTGCTTTTTCCCTTATTTTTGAGGAGTCTTGGAATTCCTCTCTAATATTTGTCATGTTCTACAGCTTAATTTCTGTCAGACGGGAATGGGTTGAAGTCAAACTTGGAGGAAGAGAAGTGGAGCTTTCTCTGCTACAGCAAAATGCAAAATGTATGCTGGAGTTTCACGTACTGCTGTTTATGACCGTGTTCTCGCTCCCTCCAGTGCTTTGCTTTGCTTCATGTACTGCCTAACAACACAGGAGCTGGCACGGAGCAGGGTGGTGGATTTCTCATTACAGGCATCCCGCTTCTCATTGTAATGCAATCATTGTCTGTAGATACACAATGCCAGCACATGAGCTGCCAGCAAATGATTTTCCAATTATTGCTCAAGCAAATCTATGAAATTAAATTCAAGTATGATTTCATGTAACAGTTAAATTCTGTAACCACCTGTTTCCTTCTGTGAAGAACAACATTTCATCTCTCCTTTCTCCTCTGTCACTTTCTATCTTAATTTTCCTGCAGTGTGTATTTAGTACGGTGTTGCTTTCCTCCTGGCATAATGACACCTCTGTTTTAAGCCATACATTGCAATGCAATTGGCAAAAGACCTTCATCCCTGGGGGCATGTTCAAGGAAAACATGGGTTTTTGTACAACTTAGAAAGGACTCCAGCACCTACATCATTTTACACCTAGCCTTTAACTGCTCCAGTGCAAGTTCAATGGGTAAATGGAGTGACTGGTCACTAGCAATCAAGGACAGGCATTGCCATTACCCATAAGGAGATCAGATACACGGACATGTGTCTTGGCTATGCAACTATCCCACTGGCATAGAAGTAACCACCTGCCAATACTTTTTGATCTTGCCAGCCAAGAGTAGCTTCATGTATACAAATTGGTCTCCAGGAGCATTTCCCACTTTTTTACTTCGAACAAAGTCTTCCTTTTTGTTTGCGACACAGGAATATAGGGCTATAGAAGTGACATCTTGGGCCATAAAATCTGGTCATCTGCTATCACACGTAGTTACATCACCTAATAACTTCCAAAAATTATCAAGGTTCATTTAATGTTATCTAGTTCCATTCCACGTGGCCCCCCTCCCCCCCTGAACCCCTCTCGCTTTCAGTTGGAATATTGTTCTAAGAATTCAAGGTGTAGACGGCTGGAAACTTTGTAACTTCCACTTTAAGCTTACTTATGGCCAGTTCAGAGCCATTTGTTCTCCTAGCAGCACTGTCTTTCAGCCTAAGTAGCACTTCTGTTGTGTTTGTATTTACCTCACCTCCAGTGCTCTTGTGTGTCAGCTGGAGACGTGCACAGCATGAGAGGAAGAAGTGAGGCAGTAAATGTTCAGGTATAATGTCGGTATCCCTACTTTGCTTTAAATGCCTTATGAAGTGAAAAAAGCAACTAATTTTGTGTCGTTAAAATGTAAATTGTTCTTTCCTTAAGCAGGATGTTCAACAGGGTTTTGACAGTAGCTGTGCTCGTTGCATAACAAAGTACTTGCATTCAGCTTTATTATTTATTGAGTAGCTTTTATTATTTGTTATGCAAAACAAGTAGTTTAGAAACAACAGAAAAATAAGGGTATTGGAAACCCAGGGCTAGATCCTCCATCTGGATTTGTAGCTGTGAGGGAGTGAGAAGGATGAGAGTGGGTGATGGGGGGACACAGTTAAGAGAGTGCTAGTAAACCATCCCAAAGGATGAGAAGAATCTCAAGCCATTTAATTAAAAGACCCCAAAAGAACGGCGGTGAGGGTGGAAGGAGAGTCAGGAGTAATGGCAAGAATGAAAGAAAAAGGACTGGTGAAAAGTGACACCCAAGGACATTGGGTTCAGCCATAATGAGAATGGCTGCTTGTCCCACAAAAGGCTGCAATTTTTTAGCCTCTGAAACCATTGTTATTATTGCAATCATACCCATGGGAAGATGAATTTGTCAAATTTGCTGGATTCACATAGCATGCAGCCACAATTTGGGAAGTCACCTTGTCTTAGTGACACTGTGCAGTTTAATAAAATCTAGTGAATTTAGCACTATTTATATAATGTCTATAAGGCTTCTGCCTATAATATATAATAGCTGAAAACCTCAAAACTTCTTCAGATACATGCCCTATTTCAGTTAGTGTTTCTGCATTGTTCATCCTTCAATGTTTTGTTGTTTATTTTTAATGTGAAAAACTTACTTTAATGTATATGGAGAAGTTTTGTGCTTTTGGAAAGTCAGGGCAGCGTGCATGGGACAGTGTGCATTTTTCCTAACAGGACAGCTAAATAATTTTCTGTGAAAATGCTCCTGTGTTGATTGAGATTAACTTCCAAGGGAAAATCCTCACTTTGTCAGTATCGGTATTATCCTGGTAGGATCTGAGGTAATAAATATGATTGTGTGAGGTCAGAGAGGGGTTCCTACATAGTAAGCAGCCATGTCAATCATGATAACAATCTCTCTGCTCCCCCTTCTTCTAATCTGTCACATGGAAAGACAATGCTGCTAGTAAAGTCCAAATCCTCTTAAATCCCAACATCAGACTGTAAAATGAAATTGAAGTCATCAAATTAAAGTGAAGGATGCACACAGAGCTGTAGAACACAACATTTTCCACCACTCTGTTAGGTTAGACTGTGCCGTGCCATGGATGATTTACACACAACGATGTCATTAGGTGTAAATGGAGCTTCATTATCGTATGGCTGACAAGGTTTGTATCTGAAAATCGTTTTAGAAAACCCATGTCTGACTTTACTGTAATAAGGCAACATTTTCTGTAGTAGCCATGCTAAAAATCTGGCATCTGAAGGACAGTGGACTCTTTTCCCTATGGATAGTCTATTACAGAGTGACTACCAGGGATATATATGTGTTTCCTTAACCAGCTTTCTATTTCCTGCCCATAGAGCAAAGAGCACAGGTACAGAGGAGATTGTAATGAGAAAGTTTCACTCAGAAAAGCTGAATTATAGAAGTGCTACAGATTACTTCTTATAATTTACATGAGGCACATGGTAATCATAAGTCATATGGTCTGTGGGGCAGTGGGGGTGCAGGGGGGAGTCAACTCAGTGCTCTGTCACTCAGCACTATGTCCACACTAGGAAGAGTCAATTTCGGAAACTCCTCAGTAAAGCAGCTGGCATGGGAGACAGCATTCCAAATAAATGTGCTGTTTTCTCAGGTACTTCTCTTTGGTTGTATAAGCAGGCAAGGGCTTTTGGATGTGCCAGCTCATCCCGATGCTGAGTGGAGAGGCTAGTAATCACCTCCAGAACAGCTGCACAAAGAGAGAGCAATCCAATAGCTGGAATTGTCTCATGGTGCCCTAACAGCACTGCACTGCTCTCTAGAAGACAGTCTTCCTTTCTCTGTAATCACATTTAACAATTAAATCTAGTTCAAGAGTTGAAACCATGAAGAGCTAATTGTCTGCATAACTGTAACATTTCTTGCACTGTGAATATAAACAAAGACAGAAAAACAGACATTTTGAAAGACTTGAGGAAATTCTTCCTAGGTACTTCATTGCACTTTGAACAGGAATAACAAAAATGGGAGAAATGTAATTTGTGAATTTGCACAAATTTCCTCCCTAGAATTCCAAGTGGCTCTCTTGTCAAGCTATGCAACACCTTCCAAAATCTTTGCATATTTTAAAAATATGAAGTAATTTGCTTTTTAACTCTTTCTGGCTAAATGCACTAGCACTACATTCCAGAGCACAGCTCTTCAACCTTATCAGGCAACTGGGAGTGCTTTCTGGAGCAACAGGTAAGAAAAAAAAAAAAAAAAGTTACAGCCCCTTTACCTTCCTGACCAATATATTCTAGGTTCAATGCCATGGATCAATATTACTGTTGAGTTATATTACCTCCTGCATCAAACTCATATGGCTGAGATGCACTGAAAATATTAAAAGGAGAGGGAGGCAATTAATGCAGCAAAAAAAACCCCAAACCTTAAGTAAAACCATTCCACTTTCTGTCACTTTGCTAAAATAAGCTTTTTGGCAGATGCTAATATTCGGAGCTGGCAGCTTGAAATGAGTTTGCGGGAATCAGGTAGCACAAATGGGTGACTCGAAGAGAATATGAAGCTTCCTGTGAGGTTATTTAACATTTTTCTGGTGTCCCAGGTATCCGCAATGGGCCAGAGGAGATACCATCCTTGCCCCTGGAGCATAAAATCAGTGCAGCAAGGTATACAATGGTGTCATACAGAACGTGACTGCCAGGAACAGGATTCTCAGTATCATCGCACAGCACTGTTTTTTTTAGTGCAAAATCCCCAACAAAATCCAGTCCGTGCAGAGATCATTCAAGGGTCAGGAGCAGATGAGTCATGGGCATCTGGGGGGTGACATCATGTAGGTTCTGCTTTTAACTCTCATTGGTTTTGCAGCATACAAAATGTACACATCTTAAGCTAATTTTATCTAACTCTGCTGTAAAAAACCCCTCATGTTGACTGCTCTCTGCAGAGGGCTTTAAAATAAAAGTTATAGCTATTTAACTGTTTTTGCAGCTCAAAGAGTACAACTGAGATCGATCTTGACTAAAGCGTAGTCGTTTGCTGTAACTGCTGACTTCTGAGAATACATGTGCCTATAGGAGCTGTTGTTACATCTCTAGTGGCAATAGCACTTATCTGCAATATTGAGTAGTGCTGGGTTCCCTCCACAAGGTTCTAGTTCTCCTTGCAGTACCCGAAAGTTTGACCAATTATTCAGATACAGAGCCTCGGACTCTATATAGTGTACACAGGATTCTATCTGAGATCAAAACAAATACCAAGGTACTCTTTTGAGCATGCAGCAAAAATCTAAAAATAGGTTTGGACTCCTAAACTTATATGACTCATAGACGGGTACATTAACCATCAACAGCTCTGGCTTTGTTTTCTATAACAACTCCCAGAGAATTAAATATAGATCTAGGAGTCTGCAAGCATGAGCATCATAACTAATTATTATAAGGTAAAGTGTGATGCAAATCTACATCATGCCTACCACCACCAGTAAATGCAAGATGGCTCATCCCTCCCTGAGAGAAGGATGAAGAGCCTCATGCTTACCACAGAGTGAGATAACTCCCAGAGACAAGCACTGCAGTGGAGGTGACGCACAGGCCAGACCCTCCACGACCCTTCCATGACTTATCTGAGCACCCATATCCTACACCAAGTGTCTTGTTTTAGTAAAATATGAACCATGAGATCTACTTCCAGGTGACCTTTCAAATCCCTCTCAGAAAGGGCAGGATTGGCCTCTGAGAGCATTTAACAACATAAGCCGTTGTGTCTCCTGTGTAGCATATTTCCATATTGTCAGTGCAGGATATAGGGAAGAGGAATAGCACTGTCGTACAATACATGTACCTTGCTTCTTACCCATTAATTACTGGTACCAGTCCTAAACTCATTTTATGCAGATAGTGTTTTTATGTGTGATTAACTTGACCTTGATTTTATTAAATTCGGAAATATGACAAAACAGCCTACACCGCTGCTTCTCAGACATGTAAAGTGCCTTAAACATTTACAGCACACTAAATGCTAAATATCATGATGTTAGGCAAAGTGCTATTGGTGCAGTAATTAAAATGGCAGTATTGTAACATTCTTGATGTACCGAAACAATCACTAAAATATTCTTGTTTGTTTCCACATAGTGCAACTAAAACCGACTGGCAACACACAGATGCATCTAGCCCAGTATCTAGAGACTAAAGATAAGTTTTTCTAATTACTTCTGACTTCAAGTTTCTGTACTCGGAAAAGTTTTCCTCACTGTAAAGTAATAAAAACTTATATGCCATGTTAGAGGCTCCAGGTAAGCCTCTGTTACTGCTGTGCAATACAGATGAGAAACGATGAATTTTGCTTAGTAGTCCATTGGAATTCTGCTTACTCTGCTTCACATTAATTTGGATTTAGGTGTGGGAATTTTACAAATGTGATATGACAGCTCAAAATATTACTTTTCCCACATGGACAAATGTCAGGAAAACTATCCATCTGCATTCTGAACAGCACCCAGCTGCACTGTTGCCTCCAATAAGATGGTGTCTGATGTCATTCAAACAAACAGATGCATTCATTTATCTCCCAGGGTGAAACAAGAAATATTTGTAAGTGACAGCATATTTATCACTCTGCTAGTGCTAGTTTCATCCTTGTATCCTATTATTTTTCTCAAACTGTTTAGGTATGCCAATTTGAAACCTTGCTCAATGAACACTTACTTTCCACCCTGTTTAATCCATCCAAATATTACTGGGGTCTTATAAAGGAATTTCCACAAGAATTAAGTAAATGGAGGAAGTACCACGTTATTATTTATTTATTTAAAATCCTAAAGAACACAGCTGTCCTGAACCTGGATCAATAATAATTTTTTAATGAAAATGCAGGTCAGAAACTAGAAACAACTGTCTTCTAAACTAATCTGCCTTACGGATGAGTAAACTCACTAAACTGTTCAACAAATGCTATCATGTTTTCTTTCCACAATGCAAGAAAGGCAAAATGCTTCCCAGCATTCCCAGGAACAAATAAAACACAGTAATTACTTTTTTCTAAACAATTATAAGAGCAATAATACAGTTTTTTTGCATCTTTGACTACCTATATTAAACAATTAACAGTGCACAGTAACCTGAATGTCAAATAAATACTGCAGATTATTCGCTGCTGTTTATGACTGTGCGATGCAATTCTGATTCTCTGCAATGTCCCATTTCATCAGGTTGTATCAAATCATGTTTTGTCAGTGTTTATTAATTCAGCCCAAACCCAGTCACACGACACACACTTCAGTGCACTTAGTATCAGAAAATGCTTTGTGTAATTCCAATTATTTTAAAATGTAAATAGACACATCTGATTACCCAGTGACTTGGGTTTATTGCATTTCAAGCATGTTTTTACTTAAGGTGTTGAGCAGTCTTTTAAAATACTCTTCCCCTTTACTTTTAAATTGCAACCCACAAACTACTGAGGAGTTGATTTCCTCTCTTTGTAAAGAGGAGTGACTTGAGCTAACACTAATGGGAATTATTGAGGCGTACCATTAAAGTTTTAGACAGCTCCAAGCTTCCAACAAGACTAAGACCTACTGCTGTGCTACTTATAGACTATTTTGTGAAAAGTAAAAGCTTAGCAAAGGAACATAGGCAAATTTTCCTTCTATTCTGCTCTAAGTCTCATTTCAGTTGTACATATGGGACAACAAAATATTAAATATGTATATTATGTTTTGTAAGCATAGTTATATCCAGAAAAATGGGGAACAAGTGGAAGGAAGAGGATGAAGAGCAAAAAATAAAGTTAGCTGGTTTACCTGATACTGTACAACACTTTTCCAGTTTTAGAAATCCTCAATAACTTGTTGTCTGTCGTGACGTCATGAAAGTTTGCTCCCTTCTCATTAGCAAAGAATAAATCCGGCTTCCAAATAGAGTCCAACATAGAGGGATCCAAATCCAAAGAATCATCAGGATATTCACTGTAAGCCAGACGTGAGTCATTCCACTGCTGTCTCAAAAAAATGTTCACTCTGTAGTCCTACAGAAATGCCATGTGAAAAGGTTACTAAGCCACTTACCAAAACTAGAAGCCCACTTTAGCTTTCTTCATGTTCTTAGACTTACTACAGTACCAGAATTACAGCAAACATTTTTTTAATCCTTTGAACATCAAGAGTTGTCATTTGAAAATAAAGCAGTCTAAATGTTGTATTGAACCACACAAACACAACTGTTAGATTTTCCAAATCAAAATTACTTCAGTGATGAAAAAATATTAACTGCAACCTCCAATACTAAATATAACCCTCTCTCAAATGCTATGTATTAACTCAGAGGTACTTAGTTAAAAAGCATTGCAGATAGATATACGCAATTTCAACAAAGATTCTATAAAACCACTAATTTAAATAATTGCTTCCAATATGTAAATCAATTATTTCTAGTGTACTCATGAGTAGCTGCTAATTCCAGTGAAGCCAGCTTTGTATAGAAGAAATTGAATCAGCACTTCTTATTTACTGTTTGCATCCTTTTTCTATCTACCATATGTATGTTCCTTCATTTACTCCTCCCTCACTACATTCCACCAAAATTGTTCTAATTGCATTCTTCTGCTCAGTGGTCTGCTAGCCACAACTGGGAAAGGCAGCAATTACTTAGAGGTTCATTTAGAACCTACATTAATGCTGTGTCAAGAACTGACTATTAAAGGGGAGTATGAAAAGAGCTTTCAGGGTCTAAACTCTCCAGAGGGAAAGGAAAGATGCTAACGCTTATTCTCTTTATCCTGAATTTCCAAAGTCAGCAAATAAGAGCTTTGTCTCCCCCAGCTTTCCCTGCTATTATAAGCGTATTTACCTGAAATTACTACATTTAACTTGGTATGAACAGTCTCTTAGAAATACATCTACTCTTCCTCTAAAAGGAATATATTTAATAATATTTATATAAATTATATTAACTGAAGGAACATGTTATCAAATAATTCTGCCAACTGTACAAACCCATCACATTTAGGATTTGCGTTACGGTAGCCACAGTAGATTAAAATGGCATCACTGTGCTTTTGATTTAGAAAATGTATGAGCTAACCTGTGTTTAGTTAGGCCACTGAACTGCATAATCTGAAGAATTTATCATCCTTGAAATGTAAATAAATATCCTCATACTGATTAGAGGTGCAGAAAGCAGCTTGCCCAGTAGGCAGACTCTGTGAATGAGCCCCTCCAACCTTCAGCATTTCCCACCCTTTGTTCAGTAGGTTGGTGGTAAGGTGTGCTGCTGCCCTGACAGAATATTTCTGACATCCAAACTAATGCCGTTTTTGAACCCAATGGGATGATGCTTTACAATCTCACTAGGATGATGCTTTTTCCTGCTTTCTTTACCATTGTCATTTTGCTGTTGGGTAGATGCAAGTCAAAACAGGAATGTCTACTAATCAGAGCAAGACAGACCTGAGAGAGGTCTCAAGCATAACACATTTATTATAGATACGTGCAAAAGCCTGTATCCGTTTTTCACAAGCCACTATACTTTTTATGGTGCTGTTCTTTCATACCATTGAAGATCAAATAGCTACTTGCAGTTCTCAGTTTATAAAATGTCATCATATCTTGTGAGGATACATTAACCCTAAGCATACTTTCCCTTGTTTCTTGGTCTTAGAAACTAAGAGTGTCTTATAAGTTTATATGGGACAGTTTTAGTTATAAATCCAGGAAAGCACTTGATTTTCATTCTGCAGAAAAGAAGGCAGGGGCTCTCATCAGCAAATGCTGACAAAATAAAATTGCTACAACTAGTTGTCCAACTGCCTTTAATTTTTCTTTGAAATAAGATATACAATGAAGTCTATGGAAAGCAGAGGGATTTTTTTTCCCCCCATGACACAGAAATCATAAATAAGTCAAATCAGTAAATTTTTTAGAAATATCTAAAAATAAATGTACTTTCATCAACTTCATTAGTCAGTGATTTAGATAACAAAAAACAGTCTGAAAAAAATCCTTATTCATAGAAGATCTTGCATAAGATGATATATATTATACCAAAAGCATAAATAATGCCAATAGGATGACACTATTTTTTTTCAATATGTACCTTCATAAATATATCAGAGCCATCACAGTGATACACTTAGAAATGCTTTTTCTCTGCAAGCTTTGTTGTTAGAAGCAAAACAGCACTGAAAACTTTGTTTATGTCTGATAGGCTTTGCATATATATGTGCATAGATACATTAATAAGAAATAAAAATGGAAATATAATATGTACATCACAAAACCATCATTACTTTTTTTTCCTATGCTTGCAGTATAGCCAGTTGAGAGGGATGTGTGTTTACACAGTCAGACCTAATCATGTGCAGAATTTTGAAATTATTTTTCCTGTGCTAACATTGTAACTATCTTCTGAAGAAAAAATCTCCTGAGAACAGTATCACAACATGGAGCTCAGGCAGACTACAGTGTGTATTTTGTGAATTCCTGAGGGTAGAAGTGGGTGGACTGTAGTAATGCACTCCTACACAACCACAAGTACACCTGCTCCATAAATTCTTTCTGACAGCAACACTGCTCTGAACGAGGAGTGTAGACCCGAAGATTCAGTCTCAGTTGCAACACCGATGCCAGCGATAGCTCAAGGCACATCAGGTAAAGAGTTTTCCTCTGTTTTTGAGCCAAACTATCAGAGTAGTGCTAACGTACTAAAGGAACATTCATCTATTTTCAGTAGATTTATCTGAAGATTCAGGGACTCGATCCATTAATATACTTAGTTTGTGTTATAGGAAACAGTCTTTCAGCAAATCCATGGCCACCAGATTCATTGCCCAGAGCTCCAGCAAAGCTCTGGGTCCCTTTGGTCTCAGGCACTGCTGGGGCAGGGGGGCATGGGGGAGCCCTGCTCCCTCTTCAGGGCTACTTTGTGTCTTTGAACCTAGGCTTGTCTTAGATATTAGCCTTTCTTCCGTCTTCCTCCGTCAAATGTCTAAGGCAAGTGTCAGACTTAGCTGGCCTTCCAGGCATAGGCGGGGGTTGCCAAATAGACTACTTTCATACTCTCTAGATCCTAAATATTAATGTTAACTGAAAAGTAGTTGTTTAATGACCTATTTCAAGGACACGTGACAGAAAAGCACTTGGTTACCTATGTACCTAAGCATACAAGGCATCTGCAATGTAGGAATCTCTTATGCGGTTAAAACTACACATGTCAATTAAGCGGTATCATTTGCAACTATGTTTTTTCTAGTGTGAAGATAGCATCATACAGCCAGCCACAGCCAAGCTTTATTGCTCCTAAAATTTTAAAAGAAATGGCAAATTTTTCTGCTAACATTAGTACTCAAAACACAACTGGAGTTTGATGAATTTACCCCAACAGAGAACCTGCTGCATAGTGTCAGTCATTGATTATAGGGCATAACAACAATAATAATGTCCTCACAGTTAGTCATTTCTGTAATTAACAATTAGCTCGTCAATGTACAAACTGCTCTTAGCTTCTCCTACAGCTGATAGCTAAAAAATCCTGATTATTAGCAACACTGAACATCTGAATTCTTTGGGACTCTGCCCAGCCTGATGTAGATTACTCATCTGTGATACTCAACTGCAGTCATGCTGTACAGTGAGTTTTCTGCTGAATACTGCATGTGTGAATGCTTCCAAAAATAGATACAGAGCTTACTGGCATAACTGCTTTATTCAGTGAAGTTAGTCAGGGATGTCTTTTTCTCTCTCTTTTTCAAGTTAGGACTTAAATGAAAGACAAGTGAATTAGTTAAGAAAATTTCCAACAATTCTATCTTGACTCTGGCCTTTTATTTTTACCGTTTCTGTTTTGGTATAATATATATCATTCTAATATGGAATAAAACAATTTGTTTTGGAGAAAAAAAAATCAGTTGTGATACTGTCCCATACATGCATTATAGTGCAGAAAGAAAATACATATGCATTTTGTTTCCCTAGATATTTGGGAACAAAACTTGTGGAGACCCTATGGAATTCATCTGTTTGGAGAGACCCAGCACAAAATCCTGTTTTATTTCTGAATAAAGCTTTCTCTGTTCTAGCTTTCAGAGGAGTATACTGGACGTAAGAGTTGTACTGGCCTTTCACACAGCGATGTATTTCATCCTGGTGTCTGTCCTAACCGGAAAACAGAAGCTGTTCCTGCTAGTGTTATTGAGAACCTGGCTTACTGAATTTACTAGGTCT
Source organism: Pterocles gutturalis (assembly GCF_000699245.1). Classification (NCBI taxonomy): domain Eukaryota; kingdom Metazoa; phylum Chordata; class Aves; order Pterocliformes; family Pteroclidae; genus Pterocles; species Pterocles gutturalis. The sequence goes on along the minus strand of NW_010107627.1, from coordinate 26,015 downwards.
GGGGCTGTAATCCTGTCTGCCATGTTCATTTCTCCTACTGAAAGCTTCTCTAAACAAGTTTTCATCTTCCAAGTTTCCAATGAGCTGCTGTAGATGGTTCAAGTTATATTCTGGCAACGTCCCTTCAGTACATATACATGGTTTCACTAAGCATTCCTGTCCTTTGAGACAGGAATGTCTCTATTGAATTTACAATCCAGGTTTTAAATGAATCTTTTAGTTTTATGTCAAAACCATCAAGAGCATTTTACAGGGAAAAATGAATCCTAAGAGTCAAACAAAACTCATTATTTATCACAAGGGATGCCCACATTTTTACCACATGGTTACTTCTATTTCAGAAAGGCAAAGTAGATGGAACAATAATTGATGTCTGCCTCTCAGAGCAGTTTCAGAGCATCCTAAAACTAGCCACACTAGTCATTTAAAAAGTGTCAGCATTAAGAAAATCAATATCAAACCATTGAACAGCATCTTAGAGAAATCTTTCCACACTTTCAGCAGATATTATGAACAAAGCAAAATAAGAAAGCCAATAGTCTTTGTTTTCATCTACTCAAATGTTTGGCTGTTTTCAGCAGAATGTGTTAATGAACATTGGAAAGGATGAACATTAACATATTTGATAGAAGGTAAAATGCAATGAGGGGATTTAATCAAAGCAATGAAGGAGTCTAATTAATGCAATCAGCATTAGGTCGTGCAAATATTTTCATTGAATGCCATCTTGTAAAGCCAGTGACGTGCAGGATTTTTGCTACCTAACGCTATGTTGATGCCTCTATATGCTAGGATCAACAGACATGTCTGGGTTAAAAAGGCTACTTTCCTAGCTATCTTCTCAGAATCCTTTGAATATAGGAAAACAAGTTTTACAAAAAACAGAAAATTAAGTCTGTTGACAATTTTGTTACATTTTGTTTTTCCTGTCATTTTTAACTTGATTTTAGTTTTCTTTCATGTTTTTTCTTTTTAGGTTTTTAAAATATTACAGATACATAGTCCAAAGCATTAGCTTATCTGTTTATTTTATAGCTCTGTATGTTATAGCTTGTCGTTTATAGAGAACTCTTTCTCATCCTATTTAAGAAAGCAACCTGCCCCAGCAATAACTTGCCCTTTATCTCTAGAAAACTTTAAATAACAGGTGATTTTCAAAATAGAAATGTTTAGGAGCAGAAGATTTGTGTTCCCACATTCCTTAGGCACCACTTACTAAGATGATGACATGAACTACAATTGAATTTAAATGAAGCATTGGAATATTAAATAAAATATTTAAGTTGTGTTATATGTCTGCTCTTCCTTCATAATGCAAGGATCACAGGGCAGTATCTCTCCCATTTTATAAAAAAAATAGTTTCTTTGGACCTTAAGTCCTTTTCTGAGTAGCAAGTTCATTTTTAGTTACCAAGAACTCAGTCCTACAGAATGCTAACCACCTTTATTGCATCTGGCTTCAGCAAATACAGAAAGACCTGGACACTGTGTAAGAATCCCCAGAAAACAGAGTTGTGAAACTGCATTGCAATTGCTTCGAAAGTGTCCATAGCTGTCCATAGTGTTCTGAGGCAATGAGAATAACTCTTGCAAAATTTAAATGAAGGTAAGAGCATCCGTTTTTAGTTTATTTTGTGGCAGCAGTGACTTGAAGAGTTCAAAGTCAAGCTGGGTTGTGTCACTAGACCTTCTTTAGAATGGGTTTAATCCACTTATGTATACGACCATTTGACAATTATTATGGGTTTATCACGTTAAAATAAGAAAGCCATCAAAAATCTCTCTCTGGACTGACCCCAGTAGCCAGGTGTACCCATGCTTGAATAAATAACTGGTATTTTTTGTTCTTTGTTTGAAAAAGAAGATTTAAAACCTTGGCATCTTTTTAAATGGTCTAAGAAAAAAATATGTTTCACTTTTCTTAGCAAATATTGAAAAAAATTCACCTCTAGAATAAAAAAAAAAGTTGAACTAAAATTTTCCTGTCTATTTTTTTTTTGTTTGACTTTGTTAATCCTAAATTTTGGCAGTTTTCAAGAGAAAAATAACATTTTGAAATGGAAAATTAAACTATTTATTATGTATATCAAAGTTAAAACTCTGACATTTTCATTTTGGCCTTTTTTTTGACTGATAGTGTTCTTTGAATTCAGTCAAAATACACATTTCAGTCAGCTGGGATCCCATAATTTCCTAGTACTAATTTAACCCTCAGAATATCCAGATCTCCCTATAGCTTTATATTTTAGTCATTTAACTCATGTTATGCATTCACTTCAGTTACTGATGTGGCTGCAATTCACAGAGATTTAGCTAAGTTAAACAAGACTATTCTGGTAGCTATGTCAACACAGTCTGCAGCAGCAGATAATTCAGTATGTGGTGTAAGACCCACTCAAAATATGGAGTACTTGGCAGGGAGCCCCACAGCTGAGCTCCAGCCATTCCTCTGCCTCTTCAGTGCTAATAAAACCTGAGAAAGATGGTTTGCACATACCTATATTTGCTGCCCTCACAGTTACTACAGACTATGGTGCACTCACTGCATATGTACATTTAGACTTGGTAATTGAGTTTAATAACTTATATATCTCTTTATATAGTTATTTTCTATTTATTTTATTTTAATTCAGCTAGCAGGTTTTTAGTAGCTTAGTAACTTAGTAGATGCCCCCATGCCCTGAGCATCTTTATCCTATATCACATCCCACTCCTTCACAAGATGGCTTCAATGACCAGTCCCACTCACCATTGTAGTTTCTGCTATTGAACCAAAGCTGTTGATAAATATGTTGCAGGTAACATTTACAGGAGGACCTGCAAGTTGAACAATAAATAGAAAAATTGACAGGTTGTGTTCATGACATATATTAAGTATTGTTGTTCTCTTGCCAATGACATCATAGCACTTACCATTGTGGTTTCTGTGACTGATCCAAAACTGTTGATAAAAATATTGCAAGTAACGTTTACTGGAGGACCTGTGGAATGCAATAAAAATGTTGCAATATACATTGAAACAAAAGTACAGATCCCTCAGCCTCCATACAATCTGGTACAGATGTGGCTGAAAACAAGTAGGAAGTGAGTTTTCCCGAACAGATCATGTAAATATAAATAAAAACATTATCAATACTAATTTAAATAACCTACTTTCAGTGGAAGTTTTTATATAAATACCCAGAGCTACATCCTCCCATTTAAGGATTTATGAGAAAATCTGCTTCTTTATCCACAGTACCAGCACATAATACACTTTAGGATTGCAACCACTCCTCTCTCCCTTCCTTCTCAGATTTAAAATTAAAATATTATCTCACCTCACCTATTCCACTCTGTATGCAAAGGTTTGCCACTGAAATTTCCAGCAAGTGCCACTTTTCACATTGACTCCAGTACAGTGACAAAGGACTTAGACAAGCATCTCTTCATGCACCTGATCTGGAGATGTCTGCCTTGCCATAAACAAATATTTTAGCAATATCTGTTCTGGTTTGACACAGCTTTTGTTAAACAGCTATTTGTAATCTCTTCCCTTCCACCTCCTCTCATGCTTCTCAACAGTCACTGACATGTAGCACAATGAATGGGGACTTAATATTTAGTTAGTTGTCTATTAGCCTCCTATTTTTTTTATGTGAGATGAAATGAACAGAGGTTCTCAACTGAATCAAAAAAAAGATTAATGCCAAATGCCTGAATTTCAGTGACAAGAAAGCTGATACAAGAATTGAATATCAAGTACTTTCTTCTCTCTTGCTATTGTTTTTAATCACATAATTTTCCTTATTTTAAAAAAAAGTGTCAGTACACAGAATGTAAATACCTATATTGGGCTTCATATTTAGATCTGAAATTGTTTTACAAAAGATGGAAATGTTATTACTTTCTTTTTTTGAAAAATTGAAAGATAAAGTAAGGTGCCCAGTGAAACCCAGTACAGTATCTGCTTCCTGAGTGCTAGACCACCCACCTTCGACGAAACAAACGTGTTGCTTTTGGGAACAAAAAAATCACAACAGTAACATGTTTTGAGGCTGTTAAATTTCAGTTAAGTGGAATTTTAAGTTAATTCAGTTTTTGTAAAAATTGTTTTTAAAAAAAACACTTCCTTTTTATCTTTTAAATGTGTTTACACTTTCAACATCAAAGTAAAACAAGCCAAACAGTTTGCTATTCTCCCTCCATGGTATCATTTTTTTCCTTTTTACTTGATGATATTTCTACTAGCTGGGCAGCCTGACCAACCTATTTCTCTGCATCTAAACAAACAGAATCACTGAATTGGAAGGAACGTGTGGAGATCACCCAGTCCCACTAGTCCATCTATTCCTAGAGTAGGGTCAGCTAGAACAGGTTTCTCAGGACCTTCACAGCTTCATGGAGACTCCACAGCTTCTCTGGACAACCTGTGTCATTGCTCAGTCACTCTCACAGTAAAAGGCTTTTTCTTGTGTTTAAGGTTGAGTGTCTTGTGTTTCAGTTTGTGCCCATTACATCTTGTCTTTTGGGCACCACTGAGAAGAATCTGGCCCCATCTTCTTTACTTATCCCCCATCGATTATTTATGCACATGGATAAAATCCCCCAAACCTTCTCTTCTCCAGCCTGAGCAGCCTCAGCAATCTCAGCCTTTTCTTCTATGATAGATCCTCCAGTCCTTTAATCACCTTCATGACCCTTTGCTGGGCCCATACAAGTAAGTCCATGTCTCTCTTGTACTGTGAAGCCCAGAGCTGGACCCAGCACTCCAGATGTCTGTCACCAGGGCACATATCTGTGCTAAGCAGAGAAGAAGGTTCCATTCCCTCAACCTGCTGGCAATGCTCTGCCTAATGCAGGCCAGGAGTTTGCCTTCTTGCTGCAAAGGCATATTGCCGGTTCATGTTAAACTTGGTGTACACCAGGAACCCCACGGCCTTTTATGCAAAGCTGGTCATCTCTCAGATTGTTCCTCCCCAGGTGCAGGACTGCATTTCCGCTTGCTGAACATGGTGAGGCTCTTGTTGGGCCATTTCTGAAGCCTATCCCAGTCTCTCTGAATGGGACCACAACCCTCTGGAGCATCAACCATTCCTCCCAGTCTTGTATCTCCTGCAAACTTGTTGAGGGTGCACTCTGTCCCATTATCCAGGGAATTTGTGAAGACGTTAAACAGTATTGGCCAGTATGGACCCCTGCAGTACACCAGCAGTGACTGGCCTCCAGCTGAACTTTGTGCTGCCGATCACAACCCTTTGAGCACAGCAATTCATCCAGTTTTCCATGTACCTCAGTGTCCATTTAGCTAGTCCGTTCTAATAGTTTATGTATAAGGATGTTGTGAGAGACAGTGCTAAAAGCCTTGCTAAAGCTGAGATGAATAACATCCATGAAGACAGCTAAATCATTGTAGAAGTCTATCAGCGTGGTCAGGAATTATTGCCCTTTCATAACTCCATGCTGACTGTCCCCAGTCATGTTCCTGACCTTCAGATCTGAACGTGGTTTAAGGGATGATTTGCTCCAGGCTTCAAGGTAGGACTGGCCAGTCTGTAGTTCCTGGATCCTCCTCCTTGTCCTTCTTGAAGATAGGAGTGACTTTTTTTTTTTTTTCCACATGATGAGAAACCTCCTCCAGTCGCCATGACCTTTCAAAAATAATTAAGAATGGTCTCACAATGCCATCAGCCAGCTCCCTCAGCACTTACGGGTGCTTCCTGTGTGGTCCCATGGACTCAACATATCCAGTTTGCCTAAATGCTCTGTAGCCTGATTCTTCTCCACTGAGTTTTCCTTGACCTGGACTTTCCCACAGGTCTCAGGGGCGTCTTATCAGTAAAGACTGAGGTGAAAGGGGCATTGCCCCATGCTCTTTGTCAACTTTTATTTAATCTCATGGTGTTGTCTTGCAAAAGTTGCCATATGTGAGCACCACAGCTTTCAATTCCCGAATGCCAGCAGAACCTAGTAAACGTGCTTACCTATGCTAGGAAATATGCTACAGCACTACAGTCTACAGTTCAGATGTACACTAAGTAGATGCATGCTAGAGCACTGTATCTTACAACCAGATAAATATCTCCCTCCATTTCTCTACTTAATTGTATAACATCTTTCACTTGCCTTCTGTTGGTCAATGTGGAATAGTATAAGCACTGAGTAGACCCAAGTACTGCCAGCAAAACTAGTCACGTTCTCTTCATCCTTAGAGTTTTCTGGAAGGAGCTTTATCAGTGAGATGTCACCAATTCAATTTTTTTCTGATCATTTATATTTGTTTATAAACATCAAAAGTATAATGCAAGATTTGCAACCAAATGAGAACAGAAGATACTTATCAGAGGAACTTAAAAATGACATTTGATCATGTAATTTACAGATTCTAAGGTGAAAGTCCAACTTTCTCTTAAAGTCGATCTGCTAGTGATGGGTTTTCTAAACGTGTATAGAAATTTTCTTTTTCTGAATATGTATTTAGGAGGAAACAGGAGCCAAATGAAGTAAAGAAAAAAAAAAAAAAAAAAAAAAAAAAAAAAAAGATGGCTAACTGAGCACTGAAGTTTGCAATGCTTTTATTCTTTTTTTATTAATTTTTTTTCTGCTGTTGATATTATTCCAGTGGAAAGGGGGTGTATAGATGTTGTACATCTTAAGGAAGAAGTTCACTTTAAAGAGGGCACACAACATCACTTTTTCCAATTAAACATTTCAGACACTCCATGCTGTAAGATTTTTCTAATCTAATAGTTTGTTTAAAATGAAAGCAGCAAACTTCTATGAAGTATAGCCAAGGTTTGAGAACATAAGCTGAAACTCTTCAAAGGCAATGGAAACATTTAATTTTACTTTACTACCTAAAACCTAAAAAGAGTTGACATTGCCTCTAAAAAATTAAGCAAAGTATACTTTACAATAAAATCTTTCCCTTCCCCCTAATTTTTCTTTTGTCACCTCTAATTCAACAAGGTAACAGTCCAGGTGCATTTCAGGCATGTTCAATATAAGCAAAATGATTTTTGAGTCATATGGAAAATGTCTGTTTCTTGAAAAGGCTCAGACAAAAAAAAAAAAAAAAAAAAAAAAAAAGAAACCCAAAACAGGTAGCTAATGCTCAAATCCACCTGAAAGTAGAAGCCTGGTATTCTGACAAACAGCTAAGATATCACTTCTGTTCCCTGAAGCTCCCATGCCCCTGCTTCCCCAGAAGGTGTGCTGCTGCTGCCAGTTGACAGGACTCTCCAGTACACTGCCTTCTTGAAAAGCCCTGACATTATAACGTGTCATACACCTCCTGTGACTTCGGGGTACTTAACACTTACAGAAAGTCCTCAGCACTCATCTGCTCACCTTACTCACAAGACACCTGAATGTACTGAATATTCCCCTGAATTTGCTGTGACATATTGCCTCATAGCTCCTGTACCAAAGGTGGCTGTGACCTTGCCACTGTCCGCGATTCTTGTCAGCTGCCAGAGGGGCTGAATCCATCCCAATGCATGAGGTGTCCCCATGTTGAGTGACGAGTGTTGCAAGCTGTATGCTCAGCCCTGTCCAGCTCTTAACTGCAGATTTGCTGAATATTCTCCAGTATTGATAGTACATTGCCTCGAAGCTTCCTTCATTTGATAGGTTCTTGAGAAGGCTTTCTTGTACTCTTGCCCTACAGATCATCCCAGCTGCAACTAATCATATCTGCATTCTCACATCCATCCCAACTCTGCCTTTTTGGGGTACAGTTTCCAGGCTGCACCTGGCAGCCTTTTTCTTTTCACATTAATTTCAGCCATATAGCTAAAATGTTCTTAGTGGGAATATTATAATCATACAAGTGATTTAAAATGGTACCTGTGCACTTGCCAATTTTCTTTGATATGTGTATTTATTAAGGGATTTTGTAAGGCAAACTAAAATACAGTATACACACACGCAGAGAACTGTGGGCAAAGCAGAGAGATGTGAAGTAAAAATAAGAGATAATGAGGCAGAACCACCTCATGGAATGACAGTGAAAACATTGGTAAGATATATACGGATCAGTGAAGGATCTTGTGTCTTTCTCTATACATAGTATTTTTTGATCTACCTTCTGACTTTGGCCCATGTGCCAATGGAAGGAGTTTTTTTCCCACTGTCTCAGGTGGTTTGTTTTGTTCCATATAGAGGGGACAAAGGTGAACTAAACTGCCCTTCTCCCCTTACCACAGAGAGCAGGATAAGCACTAGGACTGTTTGAAAAGACTAAAATCAATCCCACCTGAGTGTGGAGATAGAGCGGGGACCCAGGAACAGGACCAAGGGGCAAAGTGAGGAAGCAGTGATCCAACCAGGGACTGAGCATCCCTCTATCTGTGGAGCATGAATCTCATGTCCCAGCTTAAATGAGGGAGGGGATGAAAACGTGGGTGAGGGCAGGACAAAGACCCACATGCTAACCTGAGCACTGGTAAC
>NW_010107627.1:2814-17495 GCF_000699245.1 Pterocles gutturalis | reverse complement strand
AGGGGGAGGGTAGCAGAGCTTGTTGGAGGTGGCTCGTTAATAGTCAGTTCTGAAAGCAGCTGGGGTTTTAGCAACCATTTCTCCTCAACCAAACTGAACAGCCTCCAATGTCCAGCACAGCTCTTATGTGACCTGCAACACAGCTAACCCCTGGAGGGCTCTGCTCTTGCAGCTGCAGTACTACAGTCACCAGAATTACCACTTCAAGAGCTTGCCAATGCATCTCTTCACCGCCCTGTGGCACATCCCTGTAAGTCCCTGGAACACCTCAGCTGGCCGTGATCATTAGGCAGGAGCAAGCTGTTTTTCATCCTAGCTTCCTCCCTGCTCAGAATGAGGCAGGCAACGTAAGGACTGGAGAAGTACTATCAAAGGCAGCTTAGCCAGTCCTGTGGCCAGGGACCATGGATACTGGGCCAGGGGGAGAAAGGCAGCTTTGATGTACTAGTAAAGTTCCTCTGAACCACAGGGATCCTGCAGCTACTCCAGAAGCAGTGCAACTTGTGCACTTGTTTCCAAGGATCTGTATAGTGCATAGTCCAAGCCTTGATGAGAAAATTCACAGAATTTAACAAGTTTGCTTAAGGTTCTTGTAAGAAAGCAGGAGGTAGATCACAGGTAGTCTTTACTGCAAGTACCTAGGTAAACCTTCTCTATTTCTTTATTATTCTGCCTTTGGGCAAAACCAATGTTTTCCTCCATTTAAACGTCATCGTCTCATTAGAGTGTTAGCAGCAGGGGAAAAGTATCAGCCACAGGAGGCAAAATTAATGACACCAGAGCAACACAAGGTTTACAAATCCAGGTGACTTTTCTTGTTGGGGAGTAATGCCTTTCATTTATGAGGTTGTCTCTCTATGTGATTTCCATGGAGTGCATCACCCTTACTCCCTACGTATAATCATGCCCTGTACACAGATAATTCCTTCTTCTTTAGAAGAATTCACCACAATACAGTGTACCACAGAAATTATTATGCCTATGTGACTTTTATTATTCATTGATGACAATCATACCTACTAAACAAGCAAACAAAACCTCCAAATGCCAAAAAGAACCACAAGGGCAGAGATCTCAGGAACCTCTGAAATACAGTAATTGTATGGTACTTTGCACTGATGCAATTTGTTGCAAAAATCAAATAAAGACAAAATTATTGTTCTGCTTCATCAAGCTAAAACCAGCATCCTCTAAAAGTTCATCTGTCATATACAATAACTTAGCTTGCTGAGAATGTCGTATTTCCTGGTGGGAAAGTGCCAACAGTTTTGGGTGCTTACCGTTGCATCTGAGACTCAGAATCCTATTCTGTGAAATCAATATACATTTATGATCAACAGAATAAGACTAAGAGCCACAAAGGCACTTACAGACCCAGAGCAAGACCTGCAGAAATATTTAGGTGTCTAAATCCTTTTTAGAACTCTCATTCCCACTGAAATCACTGAGCCCATATGCTACCAAGTATCTGAGGAATGTATGTCAGCAACACCACTTATGGCAATGGTGTTTACAGACTGGAGGAGACACAACATGCCCTACCCAAAGCAGGCGAGAGATAGAGGCAACACTGAATGGAATCATCAGGAAAGTATTACAGATAGAGGGAAGTACAATTTTTCCCTGGTTCCAGCTGCTTGTTTCCAGAAGTGCACATGCAGGCACACACACAAATCTAGATAAACAAAACGTCATCAAAAGAACTCTTCTCTTACATCAAGATTTAAGTTGCTTCCCTTCACTTGGTTAACTTGAGAAAATACCTGAGCAAAAATCCAGCCTTATGACATGGCCTGGATATAAGAAGGGCATGTCACGTTCCAAAGTTGAAAGCTCTTGCTCGGCAAAATATCACTGACAAGTCACAAGGCAAATACTTCAGTGATTATCAGATCCAGGTGATTACAGAATGAGTCACAGAAATAAAACGTCCCTGGAGTAAGTACAGCTAACACCATCTATATATGTGCATTGACATAGTCTGAGGTCAAACAGCGAGTAATCAATTTCTGAAGTGGTGAGTATTCAGCTGTGGTACTATTCCTGAATATAACACGTCTCATGCCAGTAAAATCCTATCAATGTTTCATGGAAGGAGATTCCCTGCTAAGATGCACTTTTTTGTGCCTTAAACCACTTGTGAAAATTGTTGGATCGGCATGCTTTACATTCAGTGAATGCCTTTGTCCACAGACCCAGCTCTGGAAGTGGAAGGTAAGTCTCACACTACAAAACCTCTTCAGTTCTGCATTTGGCATTACAGGATAGTCCACATGATGTGTTCATTCTTCCCTGCCTCTTTCTGCTGAGGCTGATAACAGAAACATACATTACTGTCAGCTCTGGAGTGCAGTGGGATATTTCCACACAGGTTATCTAATAGACACTGCACAAGAACAATTTTCAGGCACTATTTTATTTCACTCCACAAGCCAGGAGTTCAGAATTGAAAAGCCCTTTAAACCAGTTGACATGCTCCTGATTTACCCAGCTAACATGAGTTAGTCTACAAATATATAGTCATAGCAGTCACAATGGATTGCACAAATGCACTGGAGCTGGCTTTCACATAGGTAGTTTGAGGGCTGCTACTGATGTAGCCATGGCAGGCTGGAATTCACTGGAGGCCATTAACCTCAGGCATTGCAGCTTGTGCTGAGCTCTGTATCATCTCAGTGCGGCACAGAGCACCTCTGAGCAAATTACTTGAAAGCTAACTCAGGTATTTCTACACAAGCCTCAGTCACACTTGTGACTGAGTGCAGCCGGTCCCAGAGCTAAAGCCTTCCGTGTGTAAATGAGTCTGTGGAAATGAATCTAAAAAACAGTGAATCAGAAATCTTACAACCAGGAACTTCCAATTGGAACGACATGCCTACAGTGCAAAGTTACCTAGTACTTATGTCAGCTTATTTGAAAATATTCAAATAAATGCTTTGATTCTTTATATGTCCATCAAACTAGGTTTTTTATTTTGGTTTGGTTTGGTTTTTTGTCAGCTCTGCACTCTTCTTTCAAATCTTCCTATTCCAAGCCGTGACAAGCACTTCACTGCAAGGTTCTCTTTCTGAAGTCTTCCTTCCTCCAATGCAATAGAGCAGTGGGTAGTATTTGGGGAAATGGAATTGTTTGCTTTTCTTAGGACATGAAAAAATCCAGACACCTACTTCTTTTCTTGTCACAAAACAGTGCTCACTCAAGTGAGCAAATGCCAAGGCAGAGGCTCTCAGCCTCTCTGGGGGCAGGTAGCAGAGATGCTCCCCACACCTGATACTGAGAAACTGCTTGGTTGCTTTGCATTAATAAAGACAGAGTTCTTTGCTGCTGATCAGCATGTGAACTGCATAATGTGTGCAGAGACCTGGGACACTCCTGATTGTGGTTAAATAAAAAATGGTATTATGTCTCTAGTCATAAAATCTGCACTCCAGCACAGGGTCAGTCAAACTCCTCCTGAGTAATCTTGTTTTTAATAATGTGTCACGAAGTCAGTGTTACCAACCCATCTAAGGGACCACACATAACCATAAGGTAAAAAATGTTCCCTGAGAAGAGAAGGCAGGAGGGAAGATCTACTTAAAGACGAAAAAAAAAAAAAAAAAAAGGATTAATAATAACACTGAAATGTTGTTAACCAGTCTAGGCTTTTATTTTCAGTCAGAATGAACTGTTTCATTCTGCTTGGCATGCTCACCTCAAAACATTAAAACAAACCAAAAAAAAAAAGGTACTGTGTTCCTTTCTCTCTAAATATTTCTTACTTTGTTCCTTCTCTGTGATTCTGATCTTGTGCTACAGAAATTAATAGAAGCTCAGTTATAAGCATCAGTAGGCACGGTTCCAAATACAGGGCCTCTCTGTGTGGCCACAGAGAGGTCTCAGAATCAATTTTACTTCCTTTTTTTTTTTTTTGTTCCTCTGAGCTTGGACATTAACTTCATCTCAAAATTCTGCAAGTTTTTCCTCTATTGTCTCCATTATGTTTCTTGCTTTATTATCAGAAGACATATGCAAAACTTGAAGAAAAAAAAAACAGTTTGGGTGACTAACATTACTGAGCAGACTGATTTATGGCTGCTAGGGAATTATACACCAAATGGTACATGGGACACAGGTGAACAATGGGATTTAGACAAAAGGGATGGTTCAGGCATAGGCACAAATGACAACAGAAATGGTCAGGAGCTGGTATGGATGGCAGTCTGCAAGTGGTCGGAGACACACAGACCCATATACTCACCACATTTAGCACCAATAAGACAAAATTTTCCCTCTCTTTTGAAACCTTTCACATTTTTTACCTCCTTATATTTCAACTCGTTTTGATACAATCTGTGGAGAATATTACTTTGAAATTAATTCCTCCCTCCTGACTCTCAGCTTCAATGCTCCCGTCAGTTGATCTGTTTCATGTTTACCTTGGCCCCTTATCCATCCCCTTCACACATCCTCTGTCCCTTTGGGAACCTCCTATGTGGTCTCCCACATCCTGAATACCAAAAAGCATCTGTCTTTTAACTGTAAGACATCCTTAAGGCACTTTTTGGGTGTCTTTCACCCGCAATTTTTTCAGTCATCAGTCCTTCCTACACATAAAATGGCTGGAAGAATGGGAGAGGGAAGGAAAACTCTTCACCAGCCTAGAAAATAAGCATCTTATAAACTGAATGGCTTACTTTTTTTTAACGATACCGAACTAGCTCTTTGATGCAGGATGTTCACTGCGTTGCTCTGAGGAGCATCACATGGCTTTCACGTAGGCTCAGAGTTCTGCTGACATAAAGCATGACACAGGGTCAAGGCATCTGGTCTTTTTCTGGTTTCTACCACCAATAGTCATACTAAGTAGAGTCTTCTACAAAGTCACCCAATAGGGTGAGTCACCAACAGGCCTGAATAGAATCTGTCCCTAATTATCTATAACTTTGATAAGTCAATGTTTATGTATTTTATTTTTTAAAAAAGAGTTAAAATCTGTTTTTAACAGATTATGTGTGCTTTACCTCAGAAGTGTGACAAAACCAAAATTCTCAGGGGCATAGAGCCAAAGAGCTGCAAAACTATTCTCAAGAGTATAGAGCCAAAGAGCTGTGAAATTCTCCCAGATGCTTATTCTCAGGATGGCTTCTATAACCAGACTGACCAAAGGTTTTAATGCCTCAGGCTGCTCCATCTGATGGGATACCACTGTCAGGAAAGGAAAATTGCTGCAGTCTGAAACTCATGTGGAGTGGCCACACCTTAATTTTAGTTTGGCATAGAGAAGAGTATGTACATGTGTGTTTATGCACAGGCAACAGGCTACATTCACATCTGGTATAAAAGGAGTTTTTTAATATGGTCTTGGTTTGGCCCCATACATGCAATTTGCATGTATCTCTTCGACAACTACTTTAAATTGCAGTGAGAGAATTTATAGCAGCATTCCGGCCAAAGTGTTAGTTACTTTATTTATTATTTAGGACTAATTTTTTATTAGACATTGTAAACAGCACAAGAAGAAAGAGAAATCCTTATAAGACAGTTTTATAGCCTAAGACAAAGACATAAAGACAGCACACACTGGGAACGTAGTCATTAGAGGCAGCCTAACATAATGATTATTGATCTGGTGAATTTTAATCCTAGGTTTTCCCTGACTAACTATAGTGGTTTAAGGAAAGCATTTAGACTCTTCTCAGCTATATTTTCCCAAGTAGAAATGCAAGGGAGATAAAACACAGTCACGGTCCCGGAATGGAAGAAGAATGAGTTTGTTCATGCGATGTGTATCAACTGAGTATCAGCTACTGTTCTTTAACGGGAAGTGCCACAATTCAGCTAGTCACAGATGTGCCCAATTGCTTCCATGCAGTCCTGGGCTTTGGAGACAGAGAAACACACAGGTAGAGATTACTAGCTTTCAGAAAAGGGCGTCATATCACTGCTGTACTTCCCTGGACTTCCCACTGTTTGCTATAGCCAACGAGTTGCAGCGTCTGATGCTTTGTTGCATAACACCCAGGCCCCTGACGGGGAAACCCCAGGGCCTTTTACAGTCCGTGGGCAGAGTACAATGCTTCAGGACAGTGGGGTACCACTTGCAGAGAGCAAATGATTCACAGTGGGCTCTTCCGGGCCCTCCTGAAATGCTACTTCTCATCAAGGCTGAGGTACCTCATTTGCGATCCACTGCTCAGACCATTCCCTACCAAGTCAACACATACAACCTTACTTTGAAAAATCAGTCAAGAATTTTAGTCTTGCATTCCCAAATGCAGCTAGTTTTACACCCAATAACAAAACATTGAGAGATTTCAGGCAGAAAATGTCCTTTCTAGGATCTTCTACACCTGCCTTAGATTGAAGAGATGCAAACTTGCACCTCCTAGGCTACAAGGCTATCGTCTCCTTGGAAAACAGGGCGGGATATCTCTCACTATCACCTATTCAGAGGAGATGGGATTCATCCTGAAGTGCAGCTATGGTTACTTTTACAAATATTTGATATGTGTGGATAGCCTACTGAACCCAGTAAGCTGTGCAGGAAAGCACTTAGGATATGGCACTGGGAGAAAGAGAGAGAAAGTGCACTCATGCACATTTGTACTTTAGTGGTTGGGGTATTTATCAGGAAGAGTGAGAGAATGTGGCTCTCAATCCTTGTTCTTACAACGTTTTCTGTAACAGTTACACCAGCTGCCCCTAAGGTGTAATGGCTACAACAGTCACTTCTGTACATCACATCAGAACAGTCTAGAGTAAAGGCTCTCCCCTCTCAGACAAGCAGCTACACTGCAGAGTGAAAAAGCTTAGTTCCCCTTGTATTTTCTCCCTGTCTTTGTGAAGTTTGAATTCTCTGCTGCAAAATGGGCCACTCAGAATTGTCTATAGTCCTTTGGATCAGATACTTGAATCCTTTAAGCGGAGGGGAAACTGGACCAAAAATCTGCATATTTTAGAGGAAGGCAGGCCACTCATAGACACTGGTTTGTGTTTGTGGGGTTTTTTTTAAAGTGATCACAGATTCACGCTGAGAAGACATGGACCTGTAAGAGCAAGTCCAGAGGAGGGCCAGGAAGGTGGTCAGAGGGCTGGAGCACCTCCCTTACGAGGACAGGCTGAAAGAGTTGGGGTTGTTCAGCCTGGAGAAGAGAAGGCTCAAGGGAGACCTTATAGCAGCCTTCCAGTACCTGAAGGGGGGCTACAGGAGAGATGGGGAGGCAGTCTTTGTGCCTTTTATTTAAGGACTGTAGTGTAAGGACAAGGGGTAATGGTTTTAAGCTGAAAGACAGTAGATCTAGATCAGACTAATATCTGAAAATTTTTTACTGTGAGGGTGGTGAGGCGTTGGAATAGGTTGCCCAGGGAAGCTGTGGAAGCCCCATCCCTGGAGGTGTTCAAGGCCAGGCTGGATGAGGCTTTGAGCAACCTGGGCTAGTGGAAGGTGTTCCTGCCCCTGGCAGGGGGGGTGGGACTCTGTGATCTTTAAAGTACCTTCCAACCCAAACCATTCTATGATTCTATGATTCCGTGATTTTATTAATCCCTTTCCTGCAAAATATAAGGCAATCTCTGAGACACCTGGTCCCTACAGGGAGATGATGGTGGAGCAGTGCCTCATCGGAGAGCCTGGATTTGGCTTAGGAGTAAGGTGGGTGCTAAGCAAGGCAGCCTGCGGCAGTTCTGGGCATACCCAGGAGCAGAACTGAGAAAACTGAGGAAATTTGAAACAAAACAGTAATGCACTCCCAGCTTTACACAGTAAGTGGATGAAGGATTTCCGGGGCAGGAGTTGTTCGTTTGTGGACTTATATTCTGTCTAAGTCCTGTTATAAAAGCCTCCTTCTTTTATTGGCTCATGAAGCCTTTATGCTTCCACTCTTCCCAGTTTCTGACAAATAGCTGAGACATAAGGAGCAATCAATGTGTCTTCATGCCCTTGCAATACCTGAGGATTGCTGGTAGCTGTCAGAGTTCAGGTAAGCCACTAGGCTGCTCCCTTATAAGTAGCTGAATGCTTGGTGAATGGCACTTCTCTCTCATGAACTCAACTGCTCAGATCTTGCATGCTTTCCAGAATCAGACCCTTTATATTTCTGTACATTTTTAATTTTAACCATGGACTTGGTGTTTATGACATTGGCAGGTCACTATTTATGCCAGACATTGTGTACCCTTCATCTTATAGCTGTATCGGACCCTGTACGACCCTGCCTGCATCATTCTGGGGGGTTCTTCTCTGCAGACTGTGACATTCACTCATTTCTGTGAAAGATTGTGAAATGCCTATTTGGAAGCTAAACCATCAAACATACATTTGCTGATGACTTAATCAGAGATTTATATTCATATTTCCAGAGGGAGGAAAAAAAAAGATAATGAGTTTGTCTAATAAAACTGCACATTTCTGCTTGATGTACATATATTCCTAGTTACTATATCACCACATGTAATAGATTCGCAGTTTATAAAAATGTATATTTACAGAAAATTAAGTGTACATGTTTTTATATATTCTACATATAAACTGCGTGTTTTCTAAGACAGCCAAGACACAATATGCTTAATGAGTGACCCTAAGGCATTGACTTCAACTGTATAGAAAATTTAAATCTAAGCATGACACTGGATGTGATGGAAACTATACGATTAAATTAGAACACAATCAGAACAATAGTATCTCCTGTTTTGATATCAAAGGTCTTTGGCTCTGCTTTGACATTTGTTTTTCATAAATTCCCTTGGCAGTTTATGCAGCAGCAGATCAATACTCCATGACAACAGACAAATCCATCCATATCTCTTAATTAAATCACTGGTTCTGAATAAAGGTAACACACCAATATGATATGGATCACTGTGGCTAACTTCTTAAATATAAAAGAAGAACAGGGAAACATCTTCAGCTTGGATGCCACATGGCACTGGTTGGCTTGTACTTATACTGCTGCATGCTCACAACCTTTCTGACTTTGGAGGGAACTGGCTGCAGGAAGCTCAGAAAGAAATCCAGGGAATGAGCAAACAGCTAAGCAGTGTAGATAATCAGGGAGTCTGCTTGAGTTTGTTGTCTGACCCCATTTGTCTAGAAACCCAGGCATAAACTAACTGGCTATGCAACTCCCCCAGCTTACTCATGTCCTGGGAAAGAATCTGAAATTAAAGAAAGAGGGGAAGAAAGATGAGTTCCATAGCTCTCTTTACCATCATTTTTAAAAGAAACACAATTAAAAGTATTATTAAAGGAAATATTTTCCTGTGAGGGTGGTGAGGCACTGGAACAGGTTGCCCAGAGAAGCTGTGGATGCCCCATCCCTGGAGCTGTTCAAGGCCAGGCTGGATGAGGCTTTGAGCAACCTGGTCTAGTGGAGGGTGTCCCTGCTCATGGCAGGGGGGGTGGAACTTGATGATCTTGAAGGTCCTTTCCAACCTGATTCTGTGATTCTATAAAAGTATCCTTGCATAATTGCAGCAAAAAGGTTTCTGCATTAAAACATTCATACCTAGTGCAGGGGCTGAACATAATTTCCTTAGCTACATTTCTGTAGTTGAAGAAAAATAAAACAAAACAAAACAAACCCTGTATACTGTGGGTAAGGATCACCATGCAGCATCTAACTGTGCAGTGAGATGTGTGTACACAGCTTCATCCGAAAACAGCATGAAGTTGTAGATGTGTTTCAAGGCAGAAGATAAAACAGAAGCATGTCTCCCTAATAATGGATGCTTGCACACCTCAAGCAATGTCCTAGCCACATTCAAAAATTGGCCAGGTACCTCACTTCCCCTATATGAACCTTCTGTCCATGCCCTACAACGTGAATGCACTGATAGTGTGCACTTCCTTACTTCATGTTGTTGTGCCTGAATGGGATTTGAGTTTCCATCAGGCATGGCCCCCTGACACTTTGAACTGTGTGGAAAATAGCCCAGTGCAGGATATTCACTGCATCTGACTTCATGGCCAGTAATTACTAGCAACTGAAGTCTGGCTTTGGGAAGGTTGTTAACCACTGGAGAACAAATCACTGCAGTCCAGCAGCCTATCTTAGGTATGCTTTTCAACCTTTTACATGTATTTACAGGTTGTTTTTCCAACACGTATTTATTGTGAAGTGTCATGTCTAGATTAAGGTCTATTTCTGCAGAGAGTTTCTCTTCTTAGCACGTACATAGAAGCTGCTTTTATTTATTAAGCCTGATGCCATTAATTTCACCCTTAAATGTCATTCAGTGGTTTCCATTCATGCTTTTTTTAAACATTTCATTACTGGTCAACTCAGGGGCAAAATAAGTAAGCAATGGGCTTGAACATATGGGAAAAACTGACCCTTGCCGCCAAGGAGTTAAAGTATTAAAGTGCATAAGCCATTTCCTGTAACAGTTGTCAAGCTAATTTTCAGTAAATTACTTAGTCCCTGTGTTTATTATTCAGATATAAACCCACTGACTTGGCATGAAAATGACATTACACTACTGTAATCACAGACTAATCTTTTACAACTACAGTCACTACACCCCCAAATTGCATCCCTCTAACAAGACTCCTCTGGGTTCAGGAACGACAGCTTTTTAGCAAGTTAATTCACAGCATCATCCAATGATGAGCGTAACAATAATGGGCACTGTTGCTGCATGCCTCCATGTAACTCCATAAAAATCAGAATATTCTTTAGCAAATAAAGACTTAATGGGAAAGAATGCACTTAAAATTAAATTCAACACAAAGGAAAATTACTATCATCTTCATTGTGAACTTTTTCCGTTCTGAAAGATAATACACTTCTGGAGCTTTTGGTGACAAACTTTCCTTCTCTCCACCAAGTGTATGACAGCCAGCCTACTACTTAAAGTATTTGGCCTAAAGGACATAGTAGTGCCTACAGATAGTTTTCTGTATCTGATGTTTTCTAGCTTATGTTTAGCTTTTAGTGAGTCTAGAAGGTGAAGGTGTTAAAAAGTGGAAATAATTTAGTAACCTCTGAAGGTCAACACCTGCTAGGAAATTTTAGATTCAGGCTGACTTTCCATTAGCCCCATGTCTCATGTTGTCATTAAGTTGTAGATTGATCCCTTGTGTCACGGCATTGCACACAGTGTTCTTGAGGGAGCTCATGCTGAATATAGGCTAATCTAAATACCACTTCATTGTCTCTGGTTTCTACCAGTGAGAAAGTCCATTCTTGACTAGTTTTATAACACAGGTGTCCTATGCTGCTGTTTCTGGTTTTGCTGAGGAAAGTAAAGTGAGCAACAGAGAAAGTAAAAGACTTCACTCTGATTTGTTGTTGTTGGGTTTTACCATTAACAAATGTAACATTAATATTAGTTGGATATTAGTTGGATAAAAACTACATCATGCAGGTTTCACTTTCTATTATTTTACAGAAACCATGCTCAACTGATGTTGAAATTGAAGAAGAAACAGCAAATCAACTCCTGGGACCACAAGCGTATGTCTACTGTTCACAGACTCTCAGGGACTTCAATTAGTGTTAAATTGCAGTCTTCATATTTACATTTAAAAGTATTCCCCTCTGTGTCCTTACACAAATTATTAGCCTATTCAACTTCAGTAGAAGATAAGTGTAGATGAAAAAGTATGCATCAAGTATCTGACAGAGAGTGATTAAAGAAAGGCAATTTTAGAACTGTCACGTTGACACTTCTGTCTGGCTGTTCATCAGGGGGAGAGTCCCTCTCAGTATCTGATCATTTTGTATCCGATCACTTGGTCTGTCAAGAAGAACCAGAAATCTGCTCCTCTGCTTTCATACATTTGTATAAGACAGAAAGATTTAAAAAAATAATAATAATAAAAAAGAGTATTTTTCAGTATACAGTACTTCTGTAAAACAAACAAACAAACAAACAAAAAACCCCTGTTGTTGATGTCTAAACATTTATATATTCACCTGTTGCTCTCCCACTATCTTCCTCAATTTACAATTGGCAAGAGCAAGTTATGGAAAAGCAATAACTAATGATGAAATGCTCCATCGGGATAAAACACCTTGTTCCAGTAAGTAGCATTTTCCTCTCTCTTTAGAATGTGGAGCCTTTATTCCACAAACTAATCAAATAGCTGCTGTTTTCCAGTAATTCAGACTATTCATAAAAGTATATTTAATTATTGTATAAGCAGTGGCATAAGATAAAAGGATTCTACTCAGTAGCCTTTGCATGAAATCAGACTTTTCTGACACTTTAAATTGCCTACGGTGGACTCGGAGAAAGCTATGTAACTTGTCTAAAGCAGAAAAGCTAGACAGATGCATGAGTAGTGGCACAACTATCCTGATCCACAACTTCTTTTGTGGAAGTGCAGGAAACAAATATTAACTCCAGGCTATATGGAAAGCCAGATAGCAGATCCCTAGTTTAAGCCATTGTTCCTGCAGACCTCTTCTGTTGCCTTAAAATACAAAAAGTGTTATAAATTAGGTAATCATTTAATATTTTATACATCCATCCATTTATTTGACTTTTAGTATCAGTATTGTACAATAGCCCCTATCCCCAAAGAGATTTCAAAAAGACTAATGATTGTTAGAAACTGCAAAAATTTGTACTATGGTCACAATAGACTCAATAAAAAAAAACATCTTTATAATACCTAACTCCATGCAAGACATATTTATTTGCAGTGGTAGTTCTTATTCTTTAATTGGAAAAAATATACAATATGAAACAACAAGCATTTTCAATTTTTTAAAAAGTTAACAAGACTTGGGCAACTAGAATATGGGTGTGCATCATATTGACTAATATAAATGGTTTTCAGCTGACAAGGTTTTGACTGGTGATGTTCAAAACCGCATGACTTAACTCTCTAGTTCTGAACTCTGAGATACAAAATAACCTTCAAAGGAACATCGCAAAGAACATGAAAACCTTTCAGACCTTTCAAAAGACTGAGAGCTCTGGGAAAGCTCAGAGACGTGAAGTTATGAAAAAAATGCTGAAGATCTGTTTATCAGTTCAACCTGCTGAAAAGTACCATTCTGCTCTGGAAAGGGACTTAATAAAGAAAAAGAAAAGGCAGAGCATTTTCCATTAAGTGTTCATAGGTGTCATAAGGCAGCAGCTTCACTTTGGGAACACAAACCAACCGTGGGACTTGAAGGGCAGCAGGGTCTGTCAAACAGCTCAGCATACGCCATACAACATCCTGCACACCATACCTGCTCTACCCTCTTGAACATGAGGGGAGCAAAGCTGTGAATCTGTCTCCTCCTCTCCTCCTGTGTTTTTCATGAAATAGTTTTAGACACGTACTGGGGAGTGATAAAGAGCTGTCTTTAAGTTTGTCCTATGTACAGGGACTGCTGCTATTTCTGGTTTTACCTGAGCTACAAGAGATGAAGCAGAAGTCTTCTTTCAGTGTCCTTGTCACATAAGGGGCAAGAATAAGTTCTTAATGATTGGTACATTGCTCAGTTCAGGCAATTTCTGCCTTTGTTTGCATTCTCTAAAACTTCACTGATACTCATGCAAACACACAAAATGAACGTGAGAGCCTAATGCAATATTACTTACTACAAGCTAATGTAGACTCCAGTTCAGGGACTCATTAAACATTCTGAAAAACTATTATGAAAGTAAAACTTAGGACTTCCTCGACTAGAGTTTTTTTAACTTGTCAGCTTTCAAACCTTTGGATCTGAAAGCTGTGCTAGGTTCCTCCTCACTCAGGTATAGGAAGCCATCAAAAAAGTCACTTTGTTGCAAATCTTGTAACTTGCACATGTGGAACAGAGAGAAGAAACCAATCTTTGATCTAAATTTAATTAAACGCTTTTCTCATTGATGTGTGAGATTCTTCTTTCCTAGCCGTTCATTCACTGGCTAAGAAATGACTGTTTTCTTCCAGTCGCTATCAACTTACACAGCACTGATAACAAGGCTCAGTTTGGAACAGGAAACAAGGAAAACATTTCAGTGACCAGTGCTGATAGATATGAGTGCAAATGCACATTGGCATGAGAATTTTTAAGGAAGGAAGCATTTTATTACTTTTCAAAGTAAAACCACATTCTGAGTTTTAAACTGTCATAGAAGAGCCAGTTTTGGTGGAATTATAGGGATCTCCAGAAATGCTAAATATTTGCAGTCAAAGCTTCTCTCCCAACTCTTTTCTTTCCAAGTCACAAGACATTCTGTGCTCACTTCCATAGGAATTTACAGGACTACAACAAGGAACGCTTGCTGTGAATAGTAATAGTTGCAAAAGAAGCACCCAGTCCACAGCCTTCTTTTGTGCTGGAATTTTGGCGATGACCCTCCACAACTCAGTCAAATTTTGGAAGAAAAGGGGGAAGTCATGGAAGTGCAAAACAGAATATGATTTTTATATTTTGTAAGGATCCTGAGAAATTGGTTCTTATCATTCAATCAACATTCACAGGATAAAATCTTCTGTGCACGTACATTGTGTCTTATCTTCCTACTTTGGGGAAGAATGTTTTACTTTCTTCAAGTTGAATGAAAGACCTTTTCTTCAGACATTGCTATAAAGAAGACAACAGCTCAGCACAGAAGTGTTAAAGAAGTTGTCTTCATGGCTTAAAAATTACAGGAAGAAGTAATCTCAATTGCTCTTAGTGTGGAACCTGGAATCCTTTTTACTACATGGAATCAGTAAGGTCTTCAGAAGCAACCTCTGGCAGATAAACATTATTGTCATATTAAAAGAGCGG
>NW_010107627.1:0-2783 GCF_000699245.1 Pterocles gutturalis | reverse complement strand
CTGGACCCTCATTACCTACACTGCTCTTCTAGTCCTCCCCGTGGATCAACTGATCTCCATGACACGGTCACACTGGAAAACTGAAGTCGTTGAAAAGAGAATCAGAACCCAGAAGTAAAACCCTCAAACCTATAATCTGCCCAAAACATAATTGATTAATTAATCAGAAGTCTTAAAAAAACTTACCTTTAAAATTTGGTCTGATTCTAGCATCATACCCCGATGTCCTTCCCATCAATTTGTCCAAAAAATCTGAAGGAGACAGGGTCTGTGAGGGGGATTTTCCAGATCTTGAATCATGTTCTTTACAGAAAGTCGTCCTAAATAAATTATTAGCCACCATTAGCTAATATTTAGCTTGAATTATATTAAAGTCATAGAGGAATTATAGCACTAAATAAAATTGTCTCAATTCAGTGAATGTAGCAATTAATATTTTTATAGAACAATATATTCTAATTTTTATCTGAAAACTTTATTCTAGAAATAAAAATGAGCTTAAGGTAGTATGTATGGACACAATTTGCTATTTAGAAAAAAAAAAAACCCTCAGTTTTAAAAAGAAATTCATTACAGCTTTAACTTTAAAAGATTCAATTTACTCTTCATCTTAATGTGTAGAGCCATCTTCCAGGGACTTTGATATACTATTTCATATCATTGCTTTAATTACATGTATGCTGTTAAAACTATATGTTAACACTGGTTCAAGGTGGCCTTAAACTTCCAAACAGTAGCTGGCAACACTCTCCAAGCAACACTGAAAAATATTGGTTTTGTTAATGTTGGGAAGGATATAAATACAAAAAAAAAAAATGTTTTTTACAGATGATGCCCAACAAAGATTTTAAATCATGCTAGTGAATGTCTGGATTCTTCCGCGACATGGAAAAAAAGGTTCCAGAGTCAGTCACATCTGATCTTCGGGCTTTTTTAACAATCAACACTGAGTAATAAAATTTATCAGTATTATCACCAGCTGGTATTTATATGCAAGCTCTTGGAACACATCTCTGTTTTCGGGATTTAAGAGCCAACTTGTGGTACCGCATCATGCATGTGAAACGCTGTGTACATAGCGTACTACACATTGCAAACACATTATATATTGCAGAGAAAGACAATTTAGGAGTTCCCCGTGGTTGTTCCCTAGGGAAAAAGAAACTAGAATGAAATGGTCGTATTTGCTGTGTAGAGGCACAGATTTAATCATGAAGCATTATTATGATTCTTAAATAACCAATTCCATTCTATCTAAGTTTCAATGTAATCTTTGAGCTATATCAAAAGTAGTTCTATGACTGTGTCTTCTTAACCACTCTCTGTTTATATATTTGCCCAAAGGGAACCACTCAGTTTCAGGAACATTTTGTGGGTTTCTCATGCATCTATATGCAAGTATAAACAAGTTAGATGTACAGGTGAGTGTCTGAAATGAGAAAATATCCAGTCCTTTACAAAAGCACCAGAATTGTTAAAAGGCAAGGTGAGAGCAAATTCTCATGGCGTGATTCCCCACTTTTTTTCAGGTTCCATTTCCAGGGGGCAGTTGCTTCTTTTTGCTTTTGTCAATGACATGGTACCATTACAAAATATCTTTAATTTTAAATACATAATAAATTATATTCTCCACTTAAATACTAAAAACATTCAGTTAAGATAATAAAAACTGGAAAATTAATCCAGTGCACTTAGCTGGGATGTTCCTGTACAAATTACTTCTGTTTTCATTCAAAGCCCACTAGTTATGAGTTCCCCTGTGATCCCAGACTCAGGAATATAAACACTATTTCACTCTGTCACTGTATATATACCTTATTACTCACAGAAAAACACTTTATATGTGTACATATAGATACACAGCAGCATACTGTATGAGAATGAATCTCAGCTACAATTGTGTTTTGGTTAATAAGACTGATCTGTTTGCTTTGTACCGCAAAAAGTCAATAGCTGACGCAAAAGCTCATGAAACATTAAAAAAAAATTTAGAAACAACAATCTCATGCACTGGTAATTTAAGTGAGTACAGTACTGGTCTGTTCCAGGGTATCTGCAAAATCAGAGGGCTGATTCTCTAATTTCAAATTACTACTGGTTCAATCATTTCCAAAGCTTGAAGAGGAAAGAAGCTAGGCAACTTCCTAAACAACCTCTGGTGGGAGCAGAGAATCTACATCTTGGAAGAAAAACTGAAGAAAATGTTTTTAGCTATATTGATACTCAGTGAAAAAAACCATGTATTTGAATCAGAGAATTGGAAAACAGATCACCCAAACTTGAGATTATTATTTTTTGTGTTTGTTACCAAGCAACGAGTCTCCGAGTGTCAAAGGGATAGCCTCTACCGAAGGAACATTAAATACTCTCAAATACAGCAAACAAACTAGGTTAATGTGACGTAGTAACTTCATAGTTATGATTTCCACAACCTTTTGATAAATATCATCACATAGAGTCATATCACCTACCTGAAGTGGTTTGCCTCTAAGAAAAATGCGAACAAGGTTGTCAAAATTTTCACTAGCTGTCGGTTCATTCCTCCTGCTTTCTGTGACGATTTGGAAAATATCCCAGAAACGATTCCAGAGAGATGCAGGGAAAAAGTAAGCTGGTGCTGCCTAGATTCCCGAATTCAGCAATAATTTAATTTTCTTGACAATTAGGAAGAGAAGGTCTGGATCGCTACAAACTGGGGGTAAAAAAGAAATGCCAGTCCTTGGAATCATGGTCAGGTCAAGCCTAGGCTCATCTCCAGCAGCCAGCACAAAAGAGACAAAGCA
>NW_010107626.1:65567-106752 GCF_000699245.1 Pterocles gutturalis | reverse complement strand
GGGGAAATAGGAGGGAGGATGAGTGTGAGGCGGGGGAAGTCCGGGGGAGCTTTGTGTGTGCTCTGAACCCGCTGTTTTTCCAGGACAAAGGAGGAAAAATCCTCCCTTGTTTCCCCCCACCCTGCCCCCCCCCAAGGGATCTTGGTGAAGAGGTGTCTGAGCTCTTCCCAGGGAGCCTTCACCTGCATCTGTAAGTCACACCTGGACGTGGTGGGGCGCTGGGTGGAGGCTTGCGAGCAGGGTTTGCTGCAGGACTGTGCCTCATGCTGGGACTTGGTTTTCCTGAGGGTTGTGTTTCTGCTTTCTTAAAACCCCAGCTGAGATGCTGGCGGGGATGGTAGATGCGTGCAGTGTTGCAGTGGGTGCACAGTAGGTGGCCTGGAGAAGAATTTTATTTTCTCTCTTTGGGAGAGGGATGCTATCCCGTCTTCCCTGTAGTGGCTGGGCCTTGAAACTGAGAGGAGGGAAAGGTGGTCACTAGCTTCCCATTTCAAGGTGTTTGACTAAGACCTTCAGCTGTTAACAAGTGGTGAAATTAACTGAAAGGCTCATACTTTAACATGAGTTAATTCCAGATGTTTACAATCCGTTCCTCTGGCTGTTCACTTTTTTTTAAGTTTACTTGGAAGGGAAAATGAATCCAGATATCTTTTGCTTAAGATTACTCTCTAGTAGAAAAGACATAATATGTTACAGTAGTAGGTGTAGAATACCTTTCTGCTATTGCCTAACTCCAGTTTTGTAGTTAGGGCTGACAAAATCTTATTTGTCTTGAACTCTCCTTTGAAGTGAATTCCTTTACAGTGAAACTTTGTAGACCTTTCATCTGCCCTTCCAGAAAGCAAAGACTAGCCATAATATTGTCCCTTTCTCTTCCACCCTTCCTCCTTACCAACTCACCACAGGATGCCTCCCGTAATTTTCACCCGCAAAGGAGGATCTAGTCAGTTCCCCCTACAGGGGTTCACTGTTTTAGCAGGTGGGGGTTGAAGAGGTGGGGTATGTTTGCATGAACGTGGCCCCTTTCTTTCTTCAGGAAAGCACCCAAACAGAGTTTCATGTGTGCGACTGGTGGGATTCTGTGGGGTCTGGAAGGGGGGGGGGGACTGTGCCTGGCTGACCCTGTAAGCAGCCCTCTGCCTTGGGGGAAGTGAAGAAAGGAGAAAAGACAGTGGTGGAGTTCCTGGTTCTTAACACCACCTTGTACTACACAGCCTCTCTTCTAGGGTGAATCCCCCTGGGGATTTACTACCCCACAGTGAGATGAAGACCCGAGGGCTAGGGGGTGTGGGGGAAAGAGAGAGGCACCTCTGTTCCAACCTATGTAAGTTGTACTGACATTTTGTCAGAAAGGTCTAATGGTTTCTCAGAACTTTGGTGTTCTGATGTCCTTGAATCTCCCGTGATGATGAAGCTGAATGATGCTGATCCGTATTAGTGAGGATCAGCATTTTATTTTTCTCATTGTCAGAAAGGGTTGAATTACTACTGTAGCAGTATGCTTGATACACATTGTCTCTTCTGTGAATTTTGGTTTGGGGCCTTGTGTCAGAATCCTCCGCCTTCCCCCAACAGGATAAATCTGGTGGGATGAGTTCCAGTCGTTCTGGTGTCCTTATTAAAGTCATATCTGAAATTATATGGAACACATTTCAAAAGCAGAAGTCATACCTTCTTTGCTCCAGATTCTTCAAATAGTGTGTATAGCTATGTGATCAGTTACAAGGTGACAGAATATAGTTGAGTCATCTGCCAATGTGGACATCATAGGGAAATCCCAATGACTTACTTAAAAAAAAAAAAGTCAAAACCTTATACTCAAGTAAGGATGTATTCAGTTGTTCAGATTTTGTTTCTGGGTTTCCATAGCCCATCATCTAAACTTGGTGAGTAGTACATGGATCATGCTATCCACTCTTGTGCAGACTCATTGATGTAAAATTAAGTGTGTAACTACTAATCAACAGTGTGAAAGTAGCTGAAAGTCTGAGAATGGTCTTACTTTAGTGTTAGAGAATGAATGAGTTAAAAGATAATGTCATTGGTGCATAGAGTGATTTCAAGTTACAGTACAAAAGTGCTTATTTGTTGTATGCTTTCATCTGAAGATATGAGTGCTTCTAATGTATGTTAAAGGACAATATTATTGCTTAAGTGCCCTGGTGTTTTTCATATAAATCTACGGACATGTATATAAGCCAATTAGCTCTTCCTATAAGCAGAATGTTTTTCTCTCCTAGCAGGTTTACACTTGCACTGTTATAGAAAAGTGATTGCAAGTTGTGACTGGGATATCTGTTTAACTAAACAACATAGATGGACTAATTCTTGAATTGTGCTCATCTGTGAAACTCACTTGCATTAGTGACTATTTGTTTATATTGAAAAAAAAGTTTCCCTTATAGTTAAGGCCTAGGTTTTTAGAGCGTAAATAGACTTTGTCAGCCCAAAAGTTATTTAAAATTAAGTAACTTCAGCAATGTCTTTTTTTCTTTGCCTTCCATTATAACTCCAGTTTGACTGAAAGTGTAGGGATGAAAACAATTGTTCAGGTATGGTAAGGCTGGCTGTCAAGATGAGTATCATTTGTGTTTAAGAAAGTAATGTGCTATTTGTGAAAGTTCTCTAAGTTTGGGATTTTTTTTTTCTTTCAGAGGTTACGATGTACATAAATACATGCTACTGTGTCATTCATTACAATGAACTTGATAAATGTGGTTATTTTGTAAATGATGGTCATCTGTGCTTCTCTTGTTTGCCCTAACTGTTTTATCATGGTAGTGGTGCTGGTTGTTATTATTTCCCATTTTGTAACTGGCTGTGGCTCTTTCTAGTTACGAAAGCTAGGTCTGTAAAAGCAGAAAGAAATGGATGCTGGCTTTAAGGATTCAAAAAATATTTCATCCTGAAATTCCATGGATGTGTCTTGATTAGTCATGCACAAGACTCTCTCTCAGTTTCATAACATCAAGGTTCAAGCCCTCCTGCTTGCGACTTGTCATTTGTCAAGTGTTTTGTTTTCGACCTTTCATGACTCTTAGTTAAAGACATATAGTAGAACTTGTATCTCAAGTTGTGTTCTAGCACATACTAAAATACAAATAAAGGAATCCTGAATGAAACCTAATAAAGAGCCATTTGGACCATAACAGGATCTTTTGTAGCTACACATACAAAAATGTTATGTATCTTATTCAGGTTTTTCTACATGGTGGAAGTAGACTGATAGTGCAGTGGAAACTGTTAGGCATTAATTTTCCTGGTCATGAATGAATCAATCTACTCACTGAAAGCAATTATCTAAGTCACTTGCCCTTTTTTAAACTAGAAAGATAAATTTTCCTAGGACAAAGTGTTACTTTATTTAAAAGCAAATATAAATTTATGTAGTGATATTTTTCTACTATTAATAATTAATAATACTTACTGTAATACAGTTAGTTGCAGTTGGATTTACTAGAACACATGGAAACGCTTCTATGTTACACAACCACTGAAATCAGTAAGAGTATCCCAAAAAATCTAGTGTGCATATTTTCTATCTGGGTTGAAGTGCGGTAAGGCAGCTGTTCCGCACATACAGCGAAAATGTATTGTGCATTTTTACCTTTCATTCACTTAGATTAAAATGCTTCCTTCTCTAATTGCAGTGCTTGTGTAAACTCTCCACTGATACCACCACATAACAAGATATCTAGATAATGCTCTCTTATACGTTCTAGGAATAGTATTACGCAAGTGTACTGAGCAGAAAGCAGCCTCTGCCAGTAATGATAAAACCAGACAAATTGCTTCGAATAAAGACACTCATTGCTTATCTGTTCACAAGGCTGTATGGACTCAATGTTTAAAACTGCTGGGGTGATTTTAAGTTTTGATAGATGCTGTGTTTGGCTATCTGATATTGACTGCAGACTTTTCTGTGCTGTAAACTCTCTCTTCTCAAGAATGCCTAAAATAAAACTTCTTCAAAAGATAGTGTTGGTACAGTTCTAAAGATCCTTAAGTAGCATCCTTTATCCTCCTGTGAAAGATTAGCAATGCAATTAAACCTTGTTAAATATCACTGGTACAGTGTAGCTTCTGAGAAAGGAAATGTGTGGAGCATCCTGGTTATGTAATAGCTAAGTGTATGGTATATGGAGGAAAAGCTTCAGTGTAATGTGAAATTATCAACAGAATAAACGTAGCTGAGCTGAAGAATCCTGTTATAAAAAAGAACTAATGCTTATTTTTAAAAATTGCTTTGCAATTGTCTTGTCTTTCTTGCAGAGCTTAAGTCTTTCTTGAAGGTCTTGTGAAGAGATGCTAGAAGCAAAAACTGGGAGATGTGATCCTAATTTTTGGAGTGATGGATATTGGGCGATTAGATAACTGCAAATCTATACCACAAGTGAAACATTTTAGCTTAAACTTTTAATGCTTTAGTCTCCCTCTAAAAGGCATGATACTTTAGCTGTAATTTATTGATAGATGTATCTTTAGTCTGCTTGGAAAATACTTTGATGTTATGCAACTCTCATTTAAGAAACTGCATCTCTGTTGCCATGATTTGAGTGGGAGTTTGGACTAAATAACCTCCTGAGGCACCTTCCAGCCTGAATTATCTTTATAAGTCTAAAATTATGCAAGAGCACAGTTGTACTCCTAGGTGTACTTTCTCTTAAGACAACTTAATATCCTGTAGTCAAAAATTAATCTTAATAGTGTAGTTAAATAGTGAGTTGGAAGGTTCATATTTATTTAAATGCTTTTTTTTTTTAGTTGCAGCTAGTCCAGAAGCTATCTCTTAAGCTCTTAGGCCAGCAGCTTTCAGAATTCAGATTTTGTATTCCCTTGTGGAGGGTATCTCATGCAGTGTGTGTTTCTATATGTATTATTCTGTTATAATGCAACAAGAGAAAAATGGATTATAGTGGCAATATTGATAAGGAGTTTTTTTCCACCTGAAGCGTGAGTTCTAGGAGTCAAAAAGAGAGAGGAAGTCTAAAGATAGGGATTTCAGATGACTTGAAGGCAATAGCCTTCAAGGCTCTTAGTTATTGCAGCTCTGTTGTTGGATTTCTCCCTTTGTCTCCTTCACCAATTTGGAGGGGAAGGAAAATAGTTTAGTCTCATCTGTATTTTGTTTCTCTTACCTAATCTCTACAGAGAATTAAAGTGTCAGAGTTGAATTTCAGTCTCTCCACTCTCTCCTGGCACTGTAAAAGGCATCTGTGTGCAGTGCACTTAAGCTAGAACCAAAAGTAAAATAGCTGTTACCAACAAAATGATTCTTTTTATTGAGGAATATAGCTAGACCTGCAAAACTGTCCTGACCCCACTGTATGCTAGATAAGCTTTGCTACTGCAGCTCTGCTGAAATCCCTGCTTTCCCTCCTTTTAACTTTCCCTGAGATAAGCAAAGCTCTGTTTGCTTCCCCGGGTGAAAACAGGCTAGTAAGTCTTTTTGACAGTGTCTGTATCTGTCAGGGCTTTCTGCTGAAATATATTAAACATGTTGGAAAGTGTGTTTATTCGAGGACTGCCTTTAGTTCTTATCAATATGAGTCTTAGATTTAAACAACACCACTAATTTAGAGAAAGATATTTGTGCTGCACTGCTTCCTAGGGAATTTGAATGCTTTTAAAAACCATACTTATACAACCCTTAGTTGCAGCTGAGGTGTATGTATGTGGTAGATACCCCTTCTCTGAAAGGAACAATGAGCATGGAGGAAATCCTTGGTTTGTGTTAGAACGCTTCACTGGTATGAAACTAAGACTTTTGTCTTTTCCATCTCTTTTTCTACTCTAATAGTATAATCTCTCTCATTTCCTTTGGTTGTATTTGGAAATGTAACTGTGGATAAGATCACCTTATTGGCTCTGATAGATGAACTTGAAGGCTGACTGGTTCATTTGGGCCTCTTGCACGAGGTTACGGGGAGACTGCTGATTGCTTCACAGGCTCCCTTGAGAGCTGCTGCGAGCAATCAGCAGAGCTGTATTGGAATGGCTTCAGTTAAGAGCTTGAGACTGTAGAGCAGTTCATGAGAAAGGTAAAGCTTGGTAGAGGTCCTTCAGCTCAGAGTGTTTTAGGAACTACTGCTGTGACAGAAGTTGTAATATCTTTTTAGTACTTTATATAGAAAATTAATCGGAACTACACAGATGTTGTAGCTTAATTTTCAGTTTGACTAACTGCCTTTTTGTGTGGTTACTGGGCTAGACCAAAATACAAGAACCTTAATGTGCTAAACATAAAATTTGGCTTTGTTTGGCAACCATAGTGATAAACTGGAGCAACTTGCCAACATTTGTACTGAGAGAAAGGCTGTGAGCTCTGAATATCTAGACTGTGTGGGGTTTGGGTTTTGTTGTTTTTGACAGACTCCTGTTTCTACCTAATATCTTTTAGGATCTTCAAGTGCTTTAGAGGATTGGGAGCACTGAGTGGGAGGGCGGAAGCTTGTAGATGGTGCCAGAGATGTTGCATTTTGCATTTTGTAACCTGAGTTACCCATATGCTGTCTATAACTGACAGTTAAGTGGCTGGGAAGTCAAAGCCTTCTGTTCATCTTGTAGCACCTTCTCAAATACACATTAAGTTTCTTATACATAAACACGTGCACTGATAATATACATTGGTGTGTTGTATTTAGTATGGTAAAGTGCAATTTGGATTCTACTGTGAACAGGAGAAAATAACTGAATTTTTCTTGATGCTCAAAACTTAAGAAAAATCCCCAAGCACTTGATAAAAATGATGGGGTTTGGATGATGTTTCAAGTGGGTGCTTGGAATAGTTGGTTGCCTGGGTTTCATTCCAAACTTCTGATCTGGAAAGGCCATCTCTTTCTACCCTGTTACTTTGCCTGCTTAAGAGACTCTGAAAAATCTTGTGAGAAGGCTGGTTTTTTGCTTACCTATGATGCTATAGGCTGGCAGTCTCTTTTCCCCTGTTGTCAACTCTTTCATGCTGTTCTCATAGTAGGAGTCTAATACTTTTCTGTCTTAATCTAGAAAGATGTCACCTATGCTTCTTAATTTGTGTGCTAGTTTAAACAGTGTGATGCAAAAATGGTGACTTGGAATCCAGGATTAATTAAAAGACCAAAGCCAGATGCATTTTTTCATTAAATAGTGGATTTACAGGTCCTGGTATTTTAATAACTACCTGTTGCTAAACAAATTAACTTTATATTAAACATTTTCTCTCAGTATTTTGCATCTCCATGTGTTGAAAAAGTTCTGAGTCCATATACTTCGCCTCTATCCTGAACGTTTACTTTTCTGTTTTCCTGGTAGCCATGCTTTTGTCCTTTATATTTTTTATCAAGCTAGGGAAATTAAGAGTGATGATTTTGATTATATGTACTGGACTTGTTGTTCCTCTAGTACTCTAAGAAATGTCAAAAGTTTACAGTATATTCAGAACAGTTAATCTTACTACTGTGTGTTCTGGTTCCTAGCCTCTCTAACTCCTGCATTCTGGGTGAAAAAATAGCAAGCATTAGTTATTAATTATGTAAAGATGTCAAGCTTAAGCAACCATTAATTCAACACTTGCATTTGATTATTTTTTTGGCTTCACCCTGTTAACAATGAAGGCTAATGTTCCTTCATTAAGGAAGAAATACATTGACAACTCATGAAGAAGAGACTGTCCAGCATCAGTGTGTCTGCTGAATAGAGCCCTGATTCTTCAGAAGCAAGCCTTTCTTTTTATGAACTTAAATCCTGCCAGTGTCTGATAGGAAGAAGGTGACCACCCTGGGCAATGAACTCCACTCTTTCTACACCTTGACTTAAAGAAGCAAATATTTAAACCCACAATTAGATAGCTCTACATAAAGCAGTGAAAACTAATGTGACCTGGAGGCAAGGCTAGGCAAGCCTTCAGCTCCCAGAAAACTTGATTTCCTGTCAATAAATGCCACTGCAAAACAACATTTGGGGGAAGGACCATACACATTCTGTTTCAGAACCTTTTAAAAATAATCCTTTTAATGGGGAAGTGAGTTTTCTTGAGTCAACTTTGAACCAACCTGTTATACAGAATGACAGCAGAAGTCATTGTTTCTGAAAGGAAAAGTAACTTCTACCTGCCATTAGACAATATGAACTGACTTAATCAGAGAAAATACTTATTCTGAACTAGCTTAAGAACATTTCTCTTGTATTAAAGGGTGAATGTATTCAGAAGGAAAAGGAGGCTTCTTCGCTGGCCTGAAGGATGGGGATTTATATTTAACTTCTGCTATCTCTTTTCATCCAGTAACTGTGTAGCCAGACATGAGGACAAAACCTTGAGGTTTCTGCAAAAACATTACTTTAAAATTCTAAAGTCATTAAATATCATAGAATGGTTTGGGTTGGAAAGGACCTTAAAGACCAGGATGAAGAAAGTTCCAGGGCTCAAATGTTTTTGTTTGATAGCTTAACTTCCAATATCATTTGTCCCTTTCTTATTGGGGGAAGTAGTGCCATGAAAATGTATAGAAGCCTGTGCCCAGAGTTGCCCAGGCAAACAGTAGAAACATCAATACAAAAGCTGATATTTGTGTGGGTGGGTTTTCTTTTTTTTGACTGAAGGCAAAGTGTATATGTAGTGTCATTTAGTTTCTGATCCAGAATGCTTATGGAAACTTTTTGGCAGTAAAATTGGTGAAACCCCTCCACACATGCGGGCACGTGCGCAAAAATCTTCAAAGTATCTTTTCTGTTCTTAAAGCTTTCAAACTCTTAAAGTAATAGTAGTAACAAAGTGTTAAAACATCTACATCTAAAGTATGAATTTTTTTATCCTAAGTGAACCTAGAAAAATTCCGTAACTTTAGGCTTGAATGAGAAAATGCTTGTTGACAGGTCTAGTCATGCTCAGAAAATGTGTATTTTTAGAACATCAGCATACTGTACTCAAGAGTGAGAATAATCAAACAGGTCTCTTTAAACAACCTTAAATTGCTAATATACTACAGAAGTAGTTCTGGAGGAACAGCACAGCCAGTTATGGCAATGATGGAAACAGTATTGCTTTTTTTCTTCTTTTTAAACGGCCAGACTAAGCAAATGTGTTTAACATCAATAAGATGACGGATCACTGAATGCATTGTCCTAAACTTCATTGTAAGCTTTTCAGTAACTTTTTTTATCTTGGTGGCAGAAAACACTCTGTTGATAATTTTGGTAGAAGATTATTGAAAATAGCAAGGAAGCCCTTAAGTTTTTCGGTGTTCAGGAGCATGCCACCGACAAACTCTTAGGTTATTAAACACTGATTCTGAAATGAAATAAATATGTATTATCACCAGTTGTTAAAAGAGTTCAGAGGACAAATGCAGAAAGTGGATGTTTAAAATGTAGAGGTGAATTTCTGAATGCTAATAATTACAAACTGATAATGAAGTCTGGAGAAATATTCTTCAGTCATGCAAGATTTTACTGCACTTGAACAGCAGTTTCCATTGGACTGTGTGGGGGACCCACCCTAGAGCAGTCTGTTCCTGAAGAGCTGCACCCTGTGGGAGGGACCCATGTTGGAGAAGGTAATGGAGGATTGTCATTTGTGGCAGGGACCCCACACTAGAGAAGGGGAAGAGTGTAAGGAAGTAGGAGCAGCAGAGACAAGGTGTGATGAACAGACTGCAACCCTCCTGAATTTGAAAATGCTAAAATTCCAAGCTTCTCATTTATTGTGGAATCACAGAAAAACTTAGGCTGGAAGTATAATCCTTCTGGTCTGGAGACTATATTGGGTGTTCTCTTGCTCAAAGCAGAGCTGTCTTTGAAGTTTTCTATTTGTTGTTCTGATAGTTGCAGACTAACAGGACATGGCAACAGCATCTTCTATTCCAAACCTTGCTTGCTGTAGGAATGCAGTTAAAACTTTGTGTAAATGCTCCATACTGAGTGCTTGTAGTTAACCTGCTGGTTGCTGCAGGATGCAGAGCATATATTACAAACTTGCAGCAGGTTATTTTCTTGGCATACGTTCAGCTCCAAATAGCACTTGTGGGAGTTGGTATACTCCCTGAAACAGGGTGCCTCAGGGAGCACTTTCCCTTAGAGAAAATGACTTTCTGTTTTGGAATGTGTACAAATGCCAAGGGCTGTTTCTTACTCCTGCCAAGCTTCAGACTGAACTGCGTCTCGAGTTTTAATAATACTTGAGGGCTATTTCCTATGAATGGATCTCCTCACTTTAATTATTGTGCTAGGGTGTTGGAACTACACATGCTCTCTGCTTGCTTACTCCCACTTTTTTAAACTGGCAATATTTTAATGCAATGTTGCAAGGAAAAGAGCTTACTGACATCCTCAGACCTGGTCAGAGAATCACTGTAATGAGATACTTTAGGTTAGATATCGTTAACTTGCTACTGAGAAACCTCCAGAGGGTGACTTGAATAAAATAAATTCCTGGAGAAAGTGATAACTAATCTTACCTGTGTCAAAGGAAAGAGATGCTTAATACTAATGCTGAGGCTTCCTCCCTTAACAAAACAAATAGTACAACTATTTACACAACGTCCATTGGAAGTGACACATTACTCACGAGTTTTAAGTGGATGGTATCTCTCTTAACTGTTTTGAAAAGGGCATATTTGGGTTACACATTTTACTTTGTGTCTTTAATAAAGCACCATCTGGTACTTTTTTTGTAGTCGTCATATTCTGATGAAATGCTTTTATTACTGAATCTCTCAGGAGGGATACTCCATTGTGACTTTCTTTTTTAAAAGTATCTTTTTTATGGTTGAGGGGGGCAATAGAGACAGAATACAGAAGTTATAAAGGCTTAGAAATCGGCTTCTGTTTGAAACAAAAGTATAAAGTGCATTTCCTTTCCCTGCACCCCCTCCTCTAGCACTGATCAGATTTATTTTGCCTTTCCTACTACTGAGACAATGTTAATACTTCAAACTTGTTGGGTTTTCAATGTTTTTTGTAAAGATCTTATCTATGGCCCTTTTAGCTAGTTCTCTGGCATGGGTTCAAAATATTTTTTTAATGTAGCAAGTCTCTGACAAGTGTGACTTAATTCCCAGGGCATTCTTTCTGTTTAGTGATGGTCAGTGAAACCCAAATGCAATGATCCTCAGGATAATGTAGTGTATAGTCTCTAGATGTAATTTCTCTACTGTAAGTAAATGAAATCTATTTCTTGTAACTAAATTTTACTATCTAATTCCAAGATCTGTGTGTGCTAGATAGAATAATCTATTAACACTAGCCTGCAGCTGTCTCTTCCAGCATTTTAAAGACAATAAAATACATGCAGGCCCCCTTTGCTTTGTCCCTGTGAAATAGTCAGTGGGAGATGACTATTGTGATCCTCCATATCACTATAAGGTCACTTTTTCATAGGTGCATCTTGCTATGAAGCAACTCACTTGAAGTGACGGATGTTCTAAGGAGCCCCTGAGTTATTGCTAGCACATAGCCAGTGCATTAGTAAATGAACTCAAAGGGCTAACGCTGAGGGCTGCACTTTATCTGCAGAAGTTAAGCATGGGAGTTCCTGAACAGGCATCTGAGAGCTCCCACTAAATATCCAGCTTCTATCAGCTTTAGGGGTTTCTGAACTCCTGTAGATAAAAGAAGAAAAGGGCCTCCCAACTCAGGTCCTGATGCTCTATTCTTTTAGAAGTGCCTCTGACTTAAAGAGTTAGGACAATTGCTTTGTCTTCATTGCTTCCTTGTTTAACTTGCCACTTTTTTTTGATTACCTGAGGTTGGAGAGTAGCTTTTTTTTTTTTGTAAGTATTGAGCAGCACAGAGAAAGTGCTGCCCATAGTGCTATCTCCAGGTATTAAAATGTGCACACAGAGTATGCTGGTGCTACGGGCATAAACAAATGATAAAACAGCTTTAACTAGAAGAACCTTGGAGCTATGATACTTGGTCCAAGAACTGAAGGAGAATGGAGTTGATAATCGCCTCCACTGCAAAAAATCCCCCAGACACCCACCAAGCCCTATGTGAGTTAGATCTTGTTCTGACAGTTAAGAGGGTGTGTACTACTTCAGATAATATCTCAATGGGATATCACTGTGCACAGCCTCTGTTCTTTTTACCACATATACTTGCTTAATCTTTGGTATTAATTTAGTGCTTTCAGTAGTGTCAAAATAGATCACAGCAGGGTTGGATTAATCTGAAATGCTGTTCTATTTTGTCTCCATTCTCAGAGGAAGAAGTGGATTTCTGTTCTTGTGTGGTCTGTTTCATGTACTTGACACGTGAAGGTGCAGTTGTCAGTGACAAATGACTGACATCCATTAACAGGACTCAGGAGCTGAAGCTTCCTCTGTTGCATGTTATATGGATGAAGGTGAGGAAGAGGCTGTGTTCTGGGGAATTAGTTTAGAGCCTGCATCTTTATTCCATTTCTTTAACCAGGAAAGTATTAAAAACAGACTGCCAGAATGACTGGTGTTATGACTATATCATGCTTGGCTTGCAAGTGTATCTGAGGCTTACAAGCCTGGTTGACAGTTGAGGTCTAGGTTTGTGTTACATTTGGACATGGTTACAGAAAGTGGCAACATCTAACACCTGTCACTTGGGAAGGGTCCTAAATGACTAGTAAATCTTAACCTGTAATGAGTACCATATGGCACTATGTGCAGCTGGAAAAAATCAGGAAGCCTCAAGAGGCTAGTGATTAGAGACTTGTGCGTAAAACTCAAAACTGAGACTTCCTGAAAAGCAAAGTGGCTTACTGTATACTGCCACTGACTGAATGTCAGGTACTTAATGCTTGTGTCTTGGTGCTAGTGTTAGTTGCAGAAATGTGTAACTGGACGGGCAAAGATTAAGGCAAGTTTAAAACAAACCATTCTTCTAATTTGCTATGTACTTGTTTAAGGAGTTCACTTATGGTCTGTATAAATGCTATAGGATGGATTGCATTCTGATTTCAGCATTTAGAACTGAAATGAGCAGTAGTGAGGTGTAGGCGACCTACAGAGGTGGTATAAAAATTGTCCATCCCCAAAGCCTTCCATTCCAAAACTGAGAAGACAACCAGAGTTACTTTGTTTAGGGTGTTTCTCTATTAATGCTGCCTATTTAGATGTTCATGCAGGTGCTGCACTGCCTGGGAAATATGGTGTTTGGCATCTGTTAGTTCATGAACTTGAAGGCAAAGTGGGCTAGAAGACCACCTGGTAGTTTACATCCTGTCTTCAGTGCTCTTTGCTTGCACTGTTTACCAGGAGGTGTGCTTGCCAACTCTAAACATAGATGCTTGTTTAGCTTAAGATGCTGCCTCTGGATGGCAGCATAAAGGTTGTACTTAACCTGAGTTGCTATTTAATTAAATTTTTGCAAATTCATACAACATGATGTGGCGCTGTTTGGAAAGTTGTGTTCATTAGGACAGGAGTAAAAGTACTTGGCTTCTCAGGTCTCTTCAATTTTAGCTTTGAAATGTTTGTGAGAAGGGCAGTGGAGTTTGATATGATTTTTTTTGCTTTCTGTGTGTACCACCTAGTAAAATACCAAAGCCCATTCTTTGTCTTGTGAAACTAACAGACCACAGAAATTTAAAAGTTTTCAGAAATGTGGAGAACTGTCCATGTCATTTTCCTTGCCTACAGTTGAGTGCAAGGCAACACTCATTAAAGCGAGTGGCAACAATAATTTTTGAAGATGGAAGGCTTTGTAGAAAATGAGAATGAACTACTGTTGAGTTACAGAGGCTAGCCCTCTTCCTTGTACTGCCTGCTTAAAGTTTCTTAATGTCCTGAAGAGTTCTCAGTCTTCCCCCTCTTTAAGAGCAAGTATGGAGAAAGGGAGCAAGGTCTGGGATATCAGGGAAGTTCACTGGATGCCCAGCTGGGCTCCTGCACTTTGTCCTCTTCTCTCGTTCAGGAATCAGATACAGAAAGATTCCATCAGGCTGCAGTACCTCCAGTTGTGGAGGGATAACTTCTGTGTGTGTTTGCTTGTTGCTTTCACCTTAGTTGTCAAAAAAGGAGGTGGGAACACCTAACTTCCAGGAGGTTAAAAACTGTTTCTGTGTAACTTCTTCCTGCTGACTTGCAGCCCCTCCGGGGCTCTCTAGGGATGAGTCCTTCCCAATTTTTTTCTGTTTCTAGAAACTCAGATCAGCAGCTCAGGCATTTGAATAGCCTGCCCTCCTGCTCCCCTTGTTTGCTAATTGAGTCTTTTGTGCAGCAGTAGTGGCTGCTGCATGGCAGGTCACTCGACCTGCCAAAATCTGTAGGTGAGTGCTTCTATAGATCTGGCACAGATGAAACTTATTTAATTCCAACCAAATAATAGTAACTGTATTCTAAGAGAAAATGTATTGATCCATAAACTCTGTATAATCAGAACATTCATTTGGTAGCTAGATGTAGTGGGTCCTTACATGTATGTCTCATGTTATTACTATAATATAAGCTATTCAGGTGTCTAAATAGCAAACAACTTAGTGGTGCACCTTAGGAGGAAAAAGAAGGGTTGTTTATCTATCAGGTGTCTCAGAATCTGTTTTTAACCTGCCTCTGTTGCATACTCATTCCCAGTGGCCAGAACTGGGGCTACTACAGTTAAGAGCTTCCTCTGCAAGTCTGAACAGATCTTGTATTGTGCAGACTTCAAAGAAAGATAGTGCCTCAAGGTCTAACAGGTTAAATTGCACGTCAGAAGTTCCCTTATTTAAAAAAAAAAAAAGTTAGTCAAAAACTTCTAAAAACATGTTTTGACTCTTCCATTTTAGACCATGAAACTTATTCTCTTATATAATTTCTCTTAGTATCTCTAGGTAAATTCAGGGAAACGATTACTTAAAAGGGTATGTAATAATATTTTAATTGAGATTCTGCTTTAGAAATGTTACTGCTTATAAATACAATGCTTCAGTGAGAAAAGAATGGCCATTTGGATTATGGAGCTGTGATGGCCTTGCTGCTGTAGTTGATGTCACACAGATATTTGAATAATAAAATGTTACCTGCAGACTTGTACTCTTGTTAAGCCTAAGGAGCATGTATATGAAATCATAATTAGAACTCACGATAGTAGCTTTAACTCTGCTTGTCAAATCCCAGAAAACCCTTTAGTTTCTTGGTTATATTCATGTCCAGGCAAGTGAAAGGAAACTCAACTTGCTCAAAGATAAATGGTGAAATCTTTGACCTGGATGAGTAGTAAATCCTTAGCTGGATAACTGTGCAGGTGTTTTGTTACACAGATCTTGTCAAGCTAGTAAATGTGTGTTCTTCAGGACCACCACCAAAATACAGCTTAATCTTTGTCTGCTTCGAGCTTAAAGCTGAATTTCTTTTCCATTATAAAGAGGTATGAATAATTGAATTTGAGACTTTTGCATGGTTACAGCGGAAAGAGTATGGTGATTTTCTTCCTAGGGCAAAGACATTTGTAACTGATGCTTTTCTGTCTGTTGAATTTGCTGATTGTATTATATTGATATATATATAGAGAGAGAGATTATATATAATCTTTATATTGATAGAATTGTCCAATAGTTAATGTTCCCTTTTTCTCTAATGTTAAAACGTTCTTATGTTTCTGACTGGTAAGCTGTCATATTTGAATGCAGAGGGTGATGTTAGTAGCATTTAGGCAACTCCTGTAGCAGCTAGAATAACTGTGAGGTGTAGTATTTATCCACTGTGTGTAAGCTTTATTCTTGGAATAGGTCTTCTACAGTTGTCCAACAAGTAGCTACAGTATCTACTGTGAAAATTCTCTTCTACCAACCTTAAGGCATGAACAAAAGCGAACAATGAGGTGTTGCTTGGGAATCTGCAGTTTCCATAGTTTTGTGAACTACAAAACACTGTTAAAACTACTCAGCGGTAAAGCTGCATGTATTTGAGCTAATCTAGATGTTGTGGGGGTTTCAGGAAATAAGTTTATTTTACCAAACATGTGATCTAGAGCCAGACTTCGTGAATTGTGGAGTCTTATTTCATTGTTTTCTAGACTAGATAACTTGATGTACCTGTAGTTCTCTTGACACTGAGCTTTCTGTTTTGATATGATTATCAGAATGCAAGACTCGGTGTTTCATTCAACTTTTTTTCTTTGCTCTCCAAAGAAAGTAGTACTATGTTAATTTTATTACTTGCTTACCTTGCTAACAAGAATAGCTGGTCATGTCATGCTGCTAAGTAGTGAAGGGAGAGATGTGAAGTGCTTGATAATTAATCTATAGCTCCATATTAGGAGCAAGTGCTCTTTGTCTTAGCTTTTTATACCACTTGGAAGGAAAGGAAAAAATAAAGTCTGAATTATTTAGTCTACTATGTATCCATCCTGAAGTTGAGATTATACATTTGAATAACAGTAATTCATTGCTTGAGTAGCTGTACGGTTAAACCTGCTGCAGGTAGTAGAATGACTCATAAGCCTTGCTGAAGCACTTCAGTCATTCATCTGTGAAAAAGTATACAGGATTGAGTTGCAAGTTTTGGGTTCAAGAACTGTTAGGGGGGATGGACCATGTGCTCTGTGCTATATGGAAGCCCTCAAAGATTAATTGCTTTTGAATGGTTTTTATGACTGGTTCTTCATGAATCAGAGTCTTAGTAAAACCGAACTATCAAAAGGCACCAAAAAAACCCAACCAACAGGAAACTGGATTAATGATAAAATAATACATAAGGAGCATGTTGGAGTAAAGAAATTGCTCAGTCTGAGTGTTCAGACTGTTTCTTGGTGTTTTTTTTTTTTTTTTCTCATATCCAGCTGTATTGAGAATTCTTTTGTGAGCAGCTTGGGTCGTGTCAGAACTCTTCTGATAATTTGCAGAGGCACGTTATTGATTCACCTACTGTGCTTCTGTACGAAGTTGCACCTCTCTCTCTAGATTTATTAATTTTTAATCTGTAAATTTCAAGCTCTATGAATGACTGGCTTCACTCCCTGTTCTTGTAATCTTTCTCATGGAAAATATTAAAATATTGTTAATGTATATATATAGATTATTTAAGTACTAAAGTATACTTTAGTTTGAGGTTTTAGATATTCCCTATGCTCCTCCCTACATGCACGCAATAAACTGTTTATTTTCCCTGCAGCTGTGTGTGAATAATGGTAAATCACTTCTGGAGCACAAATAACTTTCTTGTCTAAATCTTTTAGTTAGACAGCTAATGTATGGCTTAAATTGTGCTATATTACTTTAACTAAGATATAAAGTCAGGCTAACCTACCTGAAGCCATCAGCCAGTCCTCTGTAACTTTTATTAATTAGTAATCCATCAAAGAAATTTTATTACCCCTTCATAGTTTTAGGAAGTCCCAAGTTGTTTGTTCTCTCCAAGAACAGCATTCATCTGCTTGGTGATTTTTAGAAATATTTAGTCCAATACTGTTGTGAATGGCAGCTGGGAGGTGGGGAAGGGGTGGAATATGCTGAAATTGCATTTTAACTGACATCTCTAGGCCTGATGAGAAAGGAGGGGAATGTGCCCCATACATAAGGCAGGCTTCTAGCCAAACAAATTTTGAGGATAGTTTGGGCTTATTCATTTCACTGAGCTGACTGTAACAAACCTCTGGCCAAGAGTAAGAAGTGACTTTAATTTCAAATGTGTACTTTTTTTCTTCAAACTGAAAAACAAACAAAAAGCCCCATTATTTTGGTGGCATAAAGCGGTTTTCCTCAGTCCATGTATGACACAAAAGACCGAGCTTGTTCTGGAAGAATTATCCTTTGACTAGTAAACCAATACCATCCCTCCTTTTATATACTAATGAAAAGAACTTGCTCTCCACACATGGATTCAATGGGGTAGAAGCTGTCAGGAAAATCCAATGAAAGGATTAGCTAAACTCGAATAGATTAATTAGAGCCCTTGATTGTGTCTTGCCATGCAAAAGTCACAGCAATGGCAATGATAGTGAGTTCATCTTTACATGTACATGGTGGGGAGTGGGGGGAGGCAACAGGAATACAGTAAGTAAGAAGCAAATCTGAGCAGTTTCAGTCTTGTTCTTAAAAGCTGCCTCAATTCCTTACCCAACTTTGTAGTTGAAAACGGAAAGATTTTTGTAGGCGTGAAGATTGACCAGCTCCCTATGATCAAGCCACAACTCACTATTACGTCCAATATTTTTTATCATCTTCCGTATCACATAAGACAATGTGTCTTACTGGCCAGAGTTGGGAATTGAACTACTGCTGAAGGCTTCTCACTGCCTAGTACAAGGCAGGTAACTTGTTCAGTTCTACAACCTGTAGGAAATGTACCAAGTGTAACTCAGGGCTTTACTGAGGTTTGGAGCCATTTAATTTTACATATCTGAAAACCCAGTAAGTCACCTAATTTTCAGAACTACTGATTGTAGCCATCTAGATCTTGTTCTTAATGTAGGTTTTTCTGTGCTTGAAATGTTGCTGTCATTGTATCTGCTTGCTTTCTTTGAGGTGTAGATGACTTATGGCTTATGTGCAGGAGAAATTCCAAGTGTTGTATGCTATGGAGCCTGGATTTTCTTTGCATTAATATGAGCTACAGAATTAAATCTGTGACATCAGAAATCTCTAGCTTGTGGCTGCTGAGTGGCTTTCAAACTCATACTAGCTTGGTATGCACTATGCATTCTCCTGTAGCACAATTTTTGTGCCTGCTTTCCCAAGTCAAAAAGGCCTTGAGATTATTGAAAAGTCTAAACAAAAAGAAAGTTTTCACTTAGAATAGGTCACTAAGCTTTTTTTTTTCTGTGCCAACATGTTTTAGTTTGTTGTTTTTTATGCTATACTGCAATATAATCCATAAGTGGCATGAATTGATCTTGACTATAGTATAAATTCTCAGGAAATTTTCTCTTCAAACTGTTTAGTTAAAAAA
This sequence comes from Pterocles gutturalis, assembly GCF_000699245.1. Taxonomy (NCBI): domain Eukaryota; kingdom Metazoa; phylum Chordata; class Aves; order Pterocliformes; family Pteroclidae; genus Pterocles; species Pterocles gutturalis. The sequence continues at coordinate 87,934 of NW_010107626.1, read as the reverse complement.
AAACAACTTAATTTGGTGGGGATACGAGTTGATGCAAATAAGAAACACTATCTGCCAAATGCAGCTTTTGTACAGGAAGATAAGTGACTCTGCTGAGGGAATACTTCTTGATAAGCTTGTGAGTGAATGGATCTTCCCAGGATTTAAGCCAAAAATTACTACCATTTGGTTACAATGGCTATTTGAAGAGTTTTCTGATTATAGACTTCTTTTAGTTTCCCTTCACTACTGTCTGGGAAAGACCATATTCCCTTCCTGCAAGTAATGCATCTGAGCTGGATATCATCTGTCAAAAAGTGGTCACTAAGTACACCTGACTCTTCAACACAGGCTAATTGTATATGTTAAGAGACTGTTCAAAGTGTAAGGAGTCCAGTTTCATTATGTAAATGACTTTGGAAAACAGTCATAGGTTTAAAAAAATATTGATTAAAGTACTTTTTTTTCTTTAAACTATAAATAGAATAAAGAAGAGGAACTTTCTTCAAAAATTTTATACTGGAAGATTTAGGCTCATCTTAAAAGCTCTTTTTTTTTAATGCCAATTGGGAAGGATACACTGTATCACTCACCATCATGTCCACCCTTATTTATTGCTAGCATGTGCAGGAAAGGTGCTCCTTTGTCAGCTCTTGCAAAATCAGCAAAAGTAAGTCCCTGATTCTAAACAAGCTGACTTAAAGATCACTTTTCTCTTTGCTTTGTTTTGTGAGACCCAGATTTGAGAGGCTGGGTGTATGGGGAAGTGCTGGGACTTGAGGTGAGATAAAAAGGCTTCAGGGGAGGGGGTGAATCTTATGCCTGTCATCTTACTACTAAAGAGGGCAAGGCAAAGATGGAGCCAGGCTCCTCTCATCCTGTACAGGGTAAGAGGCAAGGGATATAAGTTGCAACATAGGGAATTCTGGTGAGATTTTTTTGGGTTGAAAAAGCTTAACCATGAAGGTGGTCAGATACCAGATCAAGGGCCTAGAGAGGCTGTGGGATCTCTACCACGGTAGTTATTCAACATGCAACTGGCCAAGGGCCTGTGCAACCTGCCTTAAGCAGCCCTGCTTTGAGTGATTGCTTCCATACCAAATCATTCCATTTTCTTTGTTAGTTGCATCTATTTTGTATAGTCTGCATTCTGACAGGATTGCCATTGAAGATGTATTAGCACTAACAATGTTGTTTTCTGTCGTTTTATGGTCAAGGTACAGTAGCAGAGGGTAGAGACTGAGTTTCACTGTTTAAAAACTTGCCTTCACAAAATTGTGTATATCTAACTTGTTTTATGAAGGGCCAGTGTAATCTCAAACCATCTTTTCCCTTTCCACCTTCCTTTTCTCCCAGTTCAACCCCACAGTTCTCTTGTACCTGAAAACGCCAGAAATTTTTATTAGAAACCTCTTCTGGAAGCTGTGGGGAAGACTAAATGAGTCTGTTCCATTCTGTAACCTAAATAAATCCTCCTTACGCTGTGTGGGATCTTGATCATGGTTTCCACATGTGTTTTATGACTGCACAGCTTTGGATGGTTTTTAATGAGTACTGATTTACTTTATTTTTCCTCCCCTGCCTCTTGGAGGCAGCAAAGGCTTTCCTGTAGCTCTCACTGCTATCTTTGTAATAATAAACCAGCATTACTGCACAGCAAGCTAGATAACTTGCTAGTTCTTTGTGTTAGGCTTGTTCTGTGAGGCAAGGGAATATTGCATGTAACTAAGGTTAATCCCTTTTAAATGAAGCTTTTCTAATGAGATTAATCCTAAAACTGGTTCACAAGGAACTTGCTTTTTTAGAAGTTAAAAGGATCTGATACCAAATTCACAAGATAACTGGGATTGAAGGGGAACATCAGAAGGACATCTAGCCAAACGCCCTGCTCCAAACAAGGTCAGCTATGAGGTCAAACTCAGGGCTTTGTGCAGCCTGATCTTTGAAAGCCTGAACTGGCTGGTGAGGTTCAATTTCACTTTAGGAAATGGCTCAGTAAACTCCTGTTAATTAAGAATTTTGGGTTTTCATATACATCAAATCAAGAAACTGATTACAAAAGCCAAATGGAAGATTTGTAGAGATGCCCTAGTCATGTCATGTGGCACTACTGCTGTACTTAAAGCTCTGCATTTTGCTAAAAGATGCTTTAGTTGATCCTGGGTTTGTGTAGCTCCAGGTGAGTTAAGCTGCTTCTGTGTTTTCAGTCTGATGCTTGGTAGTGTGTTTAGGCTAAGAGCCAGGACATTCCTAATGCCAGGTAGGTGATGGGTCATGTCTCTAAATGCTTCTGTGATAATGAAGACTAGAATTTAAGTGTGGGTGTACTTTAGATCTGATACACCAACTGGTTTCCTGCTTGAATGAAACTTTGCACATAATGTTCGCTGTAGATTACTGGGGAAAGGAGTGCCCTGAATGCTCAGCTTTTCAAACTTTTAAAGTATATGCTGTATTTTTGTTAACACAATGCTGCACCTGTTCTCAGAACAAGTTAAACCTTAAAGTATTTCAGGTAGTGTTATCTTCTAATGTGGGTCATGGTTTTCTAACTACAAAGAAGTTTGAAAACCGATGACCATGTGTATTGTGTTGAGACATTCTACAAAAAAAATCAATTTATTCTAGGAATCTCACTTCTGTAAACACATCTGCTCATCTCTGACATCAGCACGGAGCTCTAATGAGTATCCCATATTGGGGTGGGGGTCAGAGAATATAAACTAACCAAATGTGGTGTGGAAAGATGACCTAACTTGGATCTTCTCTGTGAATCAAACTTCCATGTCTCCCTCCTCTGACCCTTTAATATCTGTCTGTCGCTCTCCTTATGCTAGGGACTGTCGTAGCTGACTTGTCATGCTTTCTAATGGAGTGTGAATGCAGCTAGATGAAATCTAGGGTCTTTTAAAAACCTCTTCTCAATAACTAAGCTGTGGAGGGAAGAGTTAATTGTGTAGCAAGTTTTTTTTTTCCAAAACTATCACAAATATGCTCGTAAGCATCAGGCTTGGTTAAACTCTTGTGCAAAAACTGACACCTACTGGTGGGAACCATAGTTGGACTCAATGTGGACACTTGTGCTGAAGAGCCTGTTTCATTGAAGTTCTGGCCCCTTGGGCCGTAGATGTTGCATTGTACCTTGCCCTAGGGTAAATTATGTTTAAGCATGAATTTAAAAGTCTAAAATTTCAGGAGAAACTGCAACTGTAATATATGTGTGTACAAGCATAGGTATTAATAAAAGTGGTTGAACTCTGCTGTACCTGCTTTGGACGCATGTATAATGGCTAGATGACAAACTTTGTAGGCTTACATTTTAGGCTTTTGTAGTAGTATTAAAGACTTCATACAGTCTTACGCTGATTAAAAATATCTAATTTTTTTCTTATGTCTTTAAAGGCTTGCCATGGATGTACGTCTGTATCCAAATGTGATTGCAGTGGAGTGAAAGGTGAAAAGGTAAATATCTTTTTTTTTTTTACTGTCAGACCAACACACAAACCACTGAGCCATCCACCAGCTTCAGATAACTGAAGCTTATTGACAGTAGCTTTTGTTTCTTGTGTCTTATTTTATTTGACTGTAGTGTAGGCATGAACCAAAGAGTATAGCTTTTGTAACAGCTTCAGGTATTGAGTCAGACTGACTGGTCCATCTGGTGTACAGAATTTCATATCATTATTTTCTCAAGAATGGGGAACGATGACACGTTCTCCCATATGTGGGAGAAAAACCAGAAAAGACACAAATTCTAGTAAAATAAAATTCCTGTTTACTGCCAAGGTGTAGATTGTACAATAACGGCTATGCTAATAGTCTGTCAGCGGGCATTTAAAAGCAGAGTGAATGTGGGTTGCTTTCCCACTTTTCTTGCATTGCCTGCTCATAAGTAGTTGACGCTCACTAATGTGTTCTGAATGTGCACTGTTTCTTACCTCATAGCTTGTATAGCTGTATACTGAGATGATTGATGTTGCTGTCTAGATGCTCAGCTGGACTGTGGAAGTGACACAATTCAGATACAGCTTTCCCAACACACACAGCTGCCACCCAAGTAAGCAGCTAGTTAGCGGCTAAACATACATTCTCAGATCAAGCAGAGTAACAACCATCCTCAACCCAGAAAACAGCCCTGCGTTGTTCATTCAGTGCAACAGGCTGTTTTGGGCTGTGCAGACAGTGTCCTAAGGCCAAGAGTTGCATGTTGGTATTTCAGAGCTTTCGTGCTTCCATGCAGCTTTGGCTTCCAGTCTCGCTGCCCTGGCTCAATATACCTGTGCAGTACTTCATGTTCTTATCACCATTAATTCTTATTGTTTTACGACTTTTTGAGGAAACAGCAGGTTCCCAGCATTTCTTTTAGTTACAGTGCATTGTAGATGCCCAGCTCTGTACTTGCCTGAATTGAGCCTTTTCTCAAGTGTGGGAGCCCATTTGTAGGTAAATTTGTGTTTAAATAGTTCCCATGTAACTACTGTTGTCACAGGGAATTAATTTGATGTGATCACTGCAAGGGGGAGAGACTGCCTGAAACACTTCTACTTTTAGTCTTGTAAACAGTTTGCTTGAGATACAGTGGAGTCTTCTTAAGGATGTGAACTGATAACAAAAAGTTTGATAAGCCTGTCTTATCAGACCACTTACCCTATCTTAGCAAGGTTCTAGTAGGGCTTCAGTGCTCTAGATTAATTTCTGATACATTTCAAAGGTGATTTTTGACATTGCATGAACAAGCGTAACCTCAAATGAATGAAAGTAATGTGAAATAATCAGTTGCTGCATTGGCACTATGATGTGCTGACACAGAATTTTACTATTGGCCGAGGATAAACGAGGCAGATGTCCAAAATTCAGAGTAATTCTTGGTGCCACACCTGCCACCCAGATAGCTCCAGACAGATGAGCACATTCCTTGGCATTTACTTGCTTTTAGTTCATCAGGTATATTCCAAATTTACGTACCTAGTGAAGAACGGTCTCCCCTTGATAGCAAGCTTTCAGAGAGATTTGCTTAGCCAAAACATGAACCTGGTTGATGCATTCCTACAGGATCTTCAGATGCAGATGGCCAAACCAAATGTATCCTAACACTAGTCACAGGACTATTTCAGTTTAGTTTGAAGGCATGTTAAGCATTGAGGTTACATTCCCAGTATGATTGTAGCAGATACAACTTTGGAGAATCTTTCTGTAATTCTAAGTTGGCCTTTTTCTGGACTGGTCACACCTATTTTGTGAATTCAGTCAGCAAATGGGTGTTTTCTGGCTAGTGTGGACAAGGAAAGCCTAGAAGTAAATCTTTTGGCTTTCTAAGTAAAATCAAGTAATTATTTTCTCCAAATGATTCAGCCTTCTCTTTATACTACTGTTACATATGCAGGGACCATGACCCACTCAATACATTCCAGTCCTTCAATGTCATTTGGTGAAATTGAGATAGTCACCTTTCTCTGGTAAACAATATCTTGGTTGGAGTCAGAGGGAGCTTTTTGTCCAAATATGGCAACAACTGGAGTATATGAGCCTTTTTCAAGATCAAGCTCTCAAGTGTCATTATGCATTGTGAGTTTTGTTCCTATTCCTTTAGGCTGTCCTAGGCAATTGTTAAGGAGACCTGCACAGGAGAAACTCTTTCACATTTAGTTTCTAACCTCTGTTGGCCTTTTCTGGAGTGAATTATAGTGGGTCCTAGCAGAAGAGAGAGAAGCTTGCTAACAGTTTGAAATGGAAGTAGGGAAGGAAAAAAACCTCCAGTAAAACAAATACAACATCAGACCAAATATTTATACAATGGTTCTGTATCTTCCTGTACAATTCTTAGGGGACTGCAACTTGATCAAAGTGTAATCTTAATAAAATAAAATAAAATTTTAAACCCACAAAACACAAAAATTTAAAAAACAAAACATCTTCACCTACGGTAATACTTCTTTCTCTATCTTTTTTTTGTATGTCTGAGTCCTCTTACGGAAAGGGGGGGATGTGTCTGAGACTCTCACTTATTAAACTGATAGATACAAGGCAAGTTTCTGTTTTTAGAATGGAAGATTCACTTTGAAATCTGAGAACTGATTCATTTTCCACCTAAATCAAGGTAAACACAGTGTAGTCCTGAGGCATGCCAGAGGTTGTTTTGTGGATTTGGGTTTGTTTGGTTTTTTGTTTTGTTGGGTTTTTTTAAAAACAACCCTTCAGAAGCTTGCAGACCTTTGTGTACATTATGTAAAGGAAGAATGAAAAGCAAAGCCTGTAATCCTGAAGTATGATGTGTTGCCAGTGGAACTGGTTTGATCCTATGTGCACACACCCCAGTATGTTAGTTGCCCTATAATTACAAAGCCCTCAGTATTTGATGCATTGATGGATTCAGCAGTTCAGCTCTGGGGAACTACAAGAGTTCTCTGCCACTGATATCCGTAATGCTTTCTCTTATAAATTGGTTTGCTTTTTTACAGTCTTAAATTTTTCTGAAGTCTTGTACGACTACAGTGTACCACTTCGACATTTGAAGCAAGTTCCAAACCTGATACTGTCTTCAATCCAGCTTTCTTGCAAGTGTTATCTTTATTCCAGTTGATTGTAAACTGCTGCTACCACAAAAAGTTTCAGGCTTTTGCTTTGTGTTTGACACTTGACATTTGGTGTTTCTGCTTCCTTCTCCAGCGACCTCTGAACTGGGAGTCAAACTCTATAGCTCCTTGCCTAATTGGGGTATGAAGAGCATTAGACAAGGAGCTGTTTAAATAATCTTCCCTCTTTGACTCTGCCATTGAGAGTGTGACAATGTACTTGTAGAACCACTTAGTTAGGCATACAGGACCTGGAAGACAGATAAAGCCTTGTCAAATGCGCTCGGCTGAGTCCGCGCTTCTGTTCTGCTGTGTTTCACTTCTGGCCCACAACCAGCTTCTGCATCCAAGTCGCTGTCCACTTGCATTAAGTCAGCTAAGAAGTGCTGCTTTGTTCAGTTTAGCAGAGCCTAATGCGTTCCTTTTGAGACTCAAAAGTAGCCTTCTTCCTAATCATCCTAGCATTCCCTTCAGGATATCCAGATTTTAACAGATCAGGTAAAGTAATACAAACTGAACTGTAACAAATAGGAAAACTGTTTTCTTGTCTTGCCTTGGGGACCCACAGCACTTAGTTAACTGCTTCTGTGCTACCCATGAGTCTTGTTGAACTCTGCCTCTGCTGTGAGCCCTTAAGCATCAGTAGCATGTTATCTCTTGAAGAATCAAAGCACAGTAAGTACAATACCTGACAAAAATTGGTTCAATAAAGTTTTTTTTCTCCTTCTGCTCAGGCCTGCCTTACTAAACTTAAAATGGGTAGTGTGAAATTCAAACATGGCTAATGTATCTAAAATGGTATAATGAATGAGAGGAATTTACTGGAGAAGATGGTAAAAATAATTTGCATCTGGGAGCCAGTGTGCTGTTCACAGTAAGCTGCTCAGTAGTGAACTGGATCTGGTAAGAGCATTAAAACCAAAGTAAATTATAAGGCTGCTACGTACAGGTGCTTATAGGAATTGCTCTCACTTTTCAACTGCAAGAGAAGTGTATAATTGCTTTTCACTTAAAGAGCTGGATGATGATTGGGTTTTAATAAATATTGCTTGGCACTTTTGAGATTAACCTGCTTTAATGCTTAAAAGCTATTTCATGAGTAAAAGCTGGCTAAAGAAATAAACAAGCACAATAGACACTACACATGGAGCAATTTCGAAGACCAAGCAGCAAGACTTGTAGGTTATAGGGCTGGTTTCACCTCTGCTGAAAACAAGATCTGCAGATGCCAATAAGATAAGCTCCACAAAGACCGGGGAGGGGGGAGCTCCAGCTAATGAAGACTGAGTGCCAAGGGCTACAGCAAGCAAGCAGCATATGTCTCTAGTCACAAAAAGTTCATGTACCCCAAGACTACCATGGTTTTGCTTTAAAGTGGTAGTGCATGCTGCTGTTGGAATAGGCTTTCATACTTTCCCATAGCTAGGTACTCCTGTTTCTCCTCTGGGGCTTGGGTGGCTGTGTTCAGAGCTGTCAGTGAACTGATTTCACTGAAAACAAGTTTATTTGTAGCTAGATTAGTTGTCATCCTGATCAGTTCCTTCATGGAAGTTATGTTGCAGCGCTGCCATTTGTGTAGCTGTGATAGAAACATGGCTAAAGGTGCAAGGAACCATATTTTTCATGTGCCTAAGATGCAGTTCCCCCTCAAAATAACTGCAAATACATTATGCTATTTTTGATGAGCAGAACTCTTGGGTTCCACCCATTCAAATTAAGTTAAATTGATTAAGAAGCTGTTCTTTAGTTATTGCGTATGGTTAGTCTCTGGCCTTTTAAAGGAGAACTTCTGAAAGTGCACAGTTTACTGGGTTTGTTGATCACAACATAAGGGGTGCAACTCCAAAGACTCAACTGAGTTGTGATTTTCTAAATACAATCTCATACAAGCTTGGTGCCTGGGATTCTGGCAAGAACAGCTTGTAATGTCTGGGCTCTGAAGGCATTTCAGGTACTTTGCCTGTGTATGCAAATACAAGAAATCCAGACCTCTTGCAAAGGAAGAATATCTTGTTCTTGGACTCTTGGTATGTATATTTTTGGAGGCCGGAGTCTCAGAAGAAAGTTATCACTATACGTCACAAGATCCCTATTTCCTTCTGCCTTGATCATTGCAAAATTTTACTACAGATGTGGCCCAAGCTCAGCTTTTCTTTTGGCTGTTGGACAAAAATTGCAAACAAATAGTTAAAAATTCTCAGATTTTAGTCAGTTTTTCAAGAATAATTACAATTGGTGTCTGTGCTTCATAAATGTTGTCCTGAACTGCACTAATATGGCCCTGTATTCTGAAATGTATACAGCCCTGGCAAATGACCACTGACCATTAAACCTTGACTGTTTCATCTTACAAAAGAAGTCACAGATGATATTCTGAAGTAATTTGATGTATTTTGAAGAATACAGGTCAAGTCAGAGGAGACTTCTTTATTGCATTAAACTGTATCTTTAACACTGCTGTTTGTGGCTGGCTGGTGTTTGTTTTGAACGAGGTCTTGATTAGATACTGTAGTTCTGTTAAGTTCTTCCTCAACTTACAGACTACTACATTGACTAGTATTAGAATCCAAGGCAGCTGTTATTTTTACCCTATTGTTCAGAAAGGGAGAGAATAATCTGGCTGTCTGTTACATCACTTCTTCCATGCTGTACATCTTTTAATGTTACTACGGACACTTGTACAGGAATCTGGTTTTAAGTAGCCACCCATACTTAACAGTTTTTGGACTCTTTCTGATGTTCATTGTGTTCATAGCAAGGGCAGTATGTGCCTGTACTGCCAAACATTACAGCCAGGCTCGTATGTATTTAGGCATGGAAAAGGGCTGGCCAACTACTGCTTTCCTGAGTATTTTTTTTGTTGCTCCTTTTTCTTGAAGTCTGTCTTTTTTTTTTTTTTTTCACATCTGTACCATATCTCTAAATATTGTGGTTTCTCACCCCATAGTTTCTATTTATAAATATTTAGGTTTCAGGAAGAAATTCTAGAAATGTAAATTACTGGTGCATGCTTTAAAACTGCATCTATCCATGATTTCTTAAGTACTTGTGAACTATTATTAGAGTATATGGAACAATGCCAATTTTTTCTGTATCCCTGTTTACTTGGCTATATCTTGCTGCAGCTTAAAGCATAATTTTAGGGTGTTTCCCAACTGTTGGTTTTTTTTTCCTATCCTCCAAGCAACAGTCATGTTCAAGCCTATAAGCTGACAGTTTTGCCACATCTCTAGCTGATTGAGGGTAATTGTGTTGCCAGCTACTCTGAATTTATCACTAAATGAGATCAGAATCTGACTCCTTACCCATTCCCCAAGGAAATCATAGACTCATTTAGGTTGGAAAAGACCTTTAAGATTGTCAGGTCCAACCATAAGCCTAACACTGCCAAGTTCACCACTAAATCGTGTCCCTAAATACAAGCAAAACTGGCTAATGACTGTTTGGTTTGCATCTATAGGAAAATACATTGTACACTACCCAGGAACTTCAATCTCATTATATCCCCAATTATATAATGTCCTTTTTTGGCATTGACTTTTTGGGGAAGACTTCTAAAATATCTTTTCAGTTTCAGTATGTTCTTGCAAGGCATCAGGCAGTTTTTCATGGCAAATTTGTAGCGTCTGGATCTTCATGAAAACACTATGGCATATGCAAGGCGTGCAATAGGAAAAGTCTGGAGGCAGAAGCAATGTCTCAAAACTGTTCTTGCTTTATTAAATCTTTCTATACACTGTTGAAGTAGAAGACAGTTTTTAAAATCCCTCCAGCATTATCTGGATCAGCTTAGTTTCTTCCCCCTACCCAACTTGCCCACATTTCTTTCTCCAACCAATTTTTTGATCAAAAATAGAGATTATAGTGCAACTGTTTCCTCTGTAATTAGTTTGATACAGTTCCCTCAGGAAGTATCTGGTGGAATGTCAGCAGTTCCCAAGCATATTCCTTCAAATCATCTGTTCACTCTTGAGGGTAATGTGCTGGTACCTCCACAGGAATTGCTGTGGCAACAGTTCGTTCCCTCATGCAAAGCTCTCATTGTTGCTATCCAGTTTCAAAGTGGCCTTGGAAAATGCTCATTTGATAGTTTCACTACTGAAGTTTACTGGCAGCATCTGTTGTCTCCTGTATTTCTCTTGCTTAACTGTTTGGCTTCATATGTTTCTCTTTAAAGGTCTCGGCTTCCCAGTTGACTGCTTAGAGTGGAGACCTCAGAGTAGCTGCATTTTAGAGAACAATTCTTCAGCCTTAGATGACACAAGGCCAACCCTCTACTAAAAGCCTGTTCTAGTAACCATTTGCAGATGTGACTTTCTCTAACGAAAATGTGCAGAAGGGTGACCAAGTTGAGGTTAGTAGTCATTGTGTAGCCTAGCTAGCACCTGGCACATCTGACATGCCTCTTGTACACAGGTGTGCTTCCTTAGTGTGCAAGCACAGTTCTTGCCGGAGCTTGCTCCAATGTCTGGCTCTCTCTGGTGTTTTCCTTATCTGGCACTCCCAAATTCTTCATTCTCTCTCCTTCAGGGACATGCTAACCCTTTCATATCCTGGCCTGAGATAGTAATGCTCCTCCAGTCTTGCTTTTCAGATGAAGCAGCATGCCAGCTCTGTCGCTCCATGTGAAGGTACAGCCTGGCACTTTGTCTGCAGAAAGACAGTCGGGACCCTGACTGTCAAAACTAAGCTAGCCTCAATTTATGGTGCAATTTGAGCATGTCCACAGGGGAGAAAAGATGTCTGTCCTGTATAGGAGAACAGTATGTGACCTACAGTAAAAGAGGAGTATGTTTACATTTGAATTAATAGGAAACCAACATTAGCAGACCAGTTAATGAGCTGTCTGCTCCTGTCCAAGGAATCCTTCCGAGTCTCACTGTATAGGTAGGACCAAGTACAGCTTAGTTATTTCCTCTGTAAGGTTGCAGCTCTTATGCACAGCCTTTAATCTCTCATCCAGAAGGTTTTCCTCTTGTGTTTCCAAGGAAGCAGTATAGCTAGTACTGGAAAAGAAGGCAGGAAGAGAAGCCGTGTTACTTTCTCTGAAAATTTTTCTGAGATCTCAGCAGCTTGTAAATGTTTTGAATGCAACTTTTAAGTTCCTGGCCCCCACTGTGGCATACAGAGCACCTGCCTAAGTAGTACAGTGAGAAAATTAGGATTTAAGAATGAGACTTAACACTTCTGTCATGCTCATCATACAGCTGCTTATAGCAAATAAAGGGGAGATGAGCAAAGCCTTAATATTGCTTTTTGCATATTTTGCTCAAGGCTGCGGTTAGATGCTTCTATCTGCTTGCAATACACAGTCTTCAGTTTTCTGCTACTGTCTTCTTGAAGATGTGAGGTTGCTGCTTCAGTGCTTTCCCCTGATGGAAGAGAGCTAGGCAGGATGTTCCAAGTTCCTAGAGAGTGCCACAGCTGGTAGACTGCCAGATAATAGATGTGGGAGCTCCTACTCCCATTCTTGCTGAAGTGGTGCAAGAAAATAAAAATTCAAGATGAATTGATTTAAAGAGAATGCACAGAAGCCTGCACAACTCTAACCTAGTGATTAAGGTGTTTGTTAGGATGGAACATTTCTTTGGTAATTCTTGTAGTTGTCAAGAAAAAATAGTCAAGGTAAATGAGCTGAAGGTTCTTTGCAGGTAGGAACCAAACCTACCAACTAAACCAAACCTATCTGTAGAGCAGTAAGGAATAATGCTGAAAAACTGCCTGTTTCATAAGCAGTTGTATATACTGATTGATGTAACTGAGCTGTAGGAAATATCTGCTTATGCAGTTGAAAAGTGTATATATATGCAAAAAGGTGTATTACTTCTGTATTTCCTAACTTTTCTGTACCAATTGAAACCTTAATGTTTACTGATTTTTTTGTGAACCTATGACATACAAGGAATAAAAGTAAATATTTTATGAATTTGCAGCTATGCGTATTCTGAAACTGCAGGTAAGTGACACTGTTGACTTACACGAAGAAGTTAGAGGGCAGCATATGATGGTATATGGTATTTGTTACACTACTGATGGACTATCTTGGCTATTGCATAAATATTTAGGAAAATATGGTTGCTTCTTGAGACCTTATGATTTTAGCAGGAGGTGACACACAAAAGGAATAAGAAACCTTATTTCTTTGCTGTCTTGTGTCTGTCTCACTTGGTTGATATTATAAGCACTTTGCTCTGGAACCTTCTTTATGTTCTGCATTTTTTTATGCTGCTTAGCCTACAGTGCATGACCAGGATCTTAGTTGTTTTTATGCTACAAATTACAATCTTGCAACTGTATAATAATAAACATTCACAGTATAGCAGTAATCTACATCCTTCTGAGAGTTTTTATAGGTATTGCAGCAGAGTTGAGTTTTCAGAAGAGACTAATAAAACTATATTTTTATAGGAAGGGGGGAGAGTTCTATGTATTTTAGCAGCACAGGAGAAACAGATGGTTGAATTATTTTGCTAAATAAGTGTCTTAAATACTGGATAAACATCCTATGAAACCTCTTTAAGTGGTGCAATTAAAGGCAATCTATGTGTATGTTCAGGAATTTCTGTAGCTAAGCAGGTGAGATGTTTAATCAGTGTGTGCTTATCTGTATGATGACTTCCTACAGAAAACCAGAAAGATAATGTTTTATGATTTTTTTTTCTGTCATAACTTTTGATCTTGTCATATTACATCTCTACCATCATCTATTCTTTTTGTAGGGTGAAAGAGGATTCCCAGGCTTGGAAGGACAGCCAGGTTTGCCTGGATTTCCAGGACCTGAAGGACCACCTGGTCCAAGAGGCTTGAAGGTAAGTTCCAATTTCCTTGAATAAAGTGAAAACGCTAGGTAGTGTTAGCTTGCTCGTACAGATGATCCTAAATTGTTCCAGAACTCTTGTTTATCATTGGTTTAACAGTCAAAATCTTCAGATGTTGGGATATGGCATAGGTTTTTTGTTTGGTTGGTTTGAATAGTCAACCAGAGCAAAAGATTTCTCCAAACTTCTTATTCTTCACCTACACACTCGCTTGCAAACACTATATGCGCGCTTGTATCCTTTCGCTAGGTGCTGCAGATGAGGGTCAGAGAGCAGGTTTGGCAAGGTGCTGTAATGTAGTTTGATTAGTCCTTGCAATAACACCCTCCATCGCTTAGCTCACTGATAAGAGCAGAGCTTGGCGGTCAGCTGCCTGGAGGGGTCCCACCACACAGGTAAACTGTTGTTTGCATTTTTGTCTGGTTTTGGATGGGGCAATGCAAATGAAAGCCTCATTGAGCCTATGCAGAGACAACTGAGGAATGCTCCTTGGTTTCCCTGGAGGGTTTCAGTTTATTTTTATCTGCTGCTGAATTACATCCTTACACTCAGATGGTGTAGCAAAGCATTAAAATGTTGAAAAGCCTTCCTCTGAATGCATTTATATTCAACATACACAAGATAATCCGTGACCTGTCATTTCTTTTGCAAATGCTCACAGTATAAACTAATAGAAGGACATCAAAAAGAAGAAGAAAAAAAAAAAGTTGGTGATAAGAAAGATACTAAACTCTGCACTAAAAGAAAAGATTATTTGGATATAACACGAACGAAACAACGTAAGGGTCTTGGACTATAAACTATTATTTATTCCATGTCTTTTTATATTTTTATTCCATAAATGCCTTTTTTATCAAGATTTTGATATGAAATTCTGCATTATCATAGTACAAAATGCTACAGGATCATTCACATTAAATTTCGTATGTTTTGCTTTGACCACAAGAGGTCAGTGTAGGATATTTGAGGAAAGCACATGATAGTCTCTGCCTGTAAGCAATCTTAAATAGCTTTGTTCTTTTTAAAAAACATTTCCTTTAAGTTATGGTTTATCAGCTGTAACAAATACTTTAAAATTAAAAGTCCAATGCCCCAAAAGAAAATAGTTTTGAACCCTTTACTCAGAAAGTGACAACTACTGTAACTTTTACTCCACTTACTGTAAACATGTAAAAGTTTTATCATGCTTACAGTTTATTTGATAGAAAGGCAAACTGCAAATTGAGTGTGATTGGTTTTTTTGTTTTTTGGTTTCTATTTAGGGTGATGATGGACTTCCAGGACCTATTGGACCCAAAGGAATCAGAGTAAGTAATGATGCAGGTTTAGGGTGAAAATTGGTCTTATGGATAAAGACTGACAGGCATTGAGCGGGTCCTCGCACAAATCGTGATTTATGGGGGGAAAAATTAACTTAAATCTGAAGAAAAAATTATCTGGTAGCTAGAAAAGATTGTATTACTTTTTGTAAGTAATATAAGATTGCATAAGTAATACAGTCTTAAGTATTGCTTGTGTCACTTTCATAAACTCATTAGGGAGAGTAGCCCCAATACTTGTTTCGTCTGTTTTGCTATACAGGACCTAAACACTCTCCAATAACTTTGCTTCAGTTTATTCTGAAGTAGACATAGTATATGTAGGGTAGGTATGGGAGAGGTTGATTTGTCTGTGAATCCTTCAGGCTTTGTGCCTTTGCTTTTTCTTTTTGTCAGACCCCTCAGCTTGTGGCAATTGATGCATCTCTGACTTCAGTGGGACACATCCGTTTTCCACACCATGAGTGTTCATTTATTTTCTCTATATATCTGCATATTATTCTCATTTTAATTGTTCTGCATTGTCTTCTCTATGTTTGTGTGGATATTTCCCTGAAAGAAGGGTAAGAAATTTGATGGCTGTCCAGCATGGAATTCTTTTTCACAGGTGATTCAGATGTTTCTGTGCACAAATAGGTTCCATTTAGTAAAATCTTGGTAAATCCTTTTGCACATCCATTCATACCATACTGTTTAAAATACATGTGGTTGATTTCCTTCTAGGGACCGCCAGGTCTTCCAGGATTTCCAGGAACACCAGGACTTCCTGTGAGTAGGAATGGGCTGTATAGATATGAATCTCTTCCCTTTTGTCTTTCAGGCCCAGAAGAACATCCTACAAGCTAACTCTGCTTTCCTCTTTTCCACTTTAAAGGGTTTACCAGGACAAGATGGGCCACCAGGACCTCAGGGTATCCCAGGATGCAATGGAACAAAGGTGGAAACCCTTTAAGATTCTTAACAATGCAACAATAATCTGATAAAGAGCTCTTGCTCTCCTGACTGTAGCCGATAGGTTTAGTTTATTATGTGCAGCAATACTTGCTGTGACTGAGTTGTGCAGGTAATTCCAAGATAATTCAAACTTGCACATGCCTCTGAGAGAAGGGGTCATGGTCTGGTATTTAATTCAAGTTTTGCCAGAAATTGCCAGCACCAAGATGCAACATTGATACTCTGCAGCCAATGTAGTTATAGTCTTCGTTCTAATCCTTAATTTATAGCTAGTGACTGAGAGGGGTGTCTGATAATTAGATCCTATACCGCATCTCATCTTTGTAGTAGACTCTTGCTACCAAGGAAGACTTATTACCTAACAGTGGGACTCTTTAATTATTAATTTCTAATAATATTGCAGGGAAATTACTGATTCAGTATCCTTATTGGAAGGAGTGATTTTCTTCCTAGCATGTTACTTAGCTTTGGGTTATGATCTCTCCGTAAGAGAAGCTGATCTTCTATAGCCCTGTGTGTGTTTTCCATCTCTGTAGTATAGTCCTTTGCCTGGAAGTGTATGGAAATATCTGAATGTGGAAAGTTCCATTTTAGTCCGTCGTGTGATTTAACAAACTTTATCCTATATCTTGTTGCAATACAATTTGCTACTCTGGAGTCATAAGCTAACAATGAGACTGGACTTTTCAGTCAAAATTTGTATATCTGTTTTTTCTATGTTTTAGTTTGGTTTTGGCTAATCATTTTCTTCATCCCTAAGGGAGAGCGTGGATTCCCTGGCAGTCCAGGTTTTCCTGGTTTACAAGGGCCTCCTGTAAGTAAAAGTTTGCTGCATCAGCTACCTGTAATCCACTGAAAGACTTCTGCTGAGATCTGCGAAAGATCAGATAAATATCAGCCTCTTTTTACAGTTTGTCTTTGAATAAATAAGAATATATTAATTTTTTTTATGGTTAATCAAAATATTTTAGATGTCTAATAAAAGAGTGAACTTTTCTGCTGTGTGCTGTGGTTAAACTAGTAAAAAGCCCTTTGAATTGTCACATGCTGAGACGCTTTGCCACAGCTGCAGAAAAACACAAATACATGCATATGTGCCAGAGAAGTAAAATCTTGATACTGGCATCTGGTACATTTAAAGAGTCCTACTGGTGATTAATGGGACAGAAATAAGACACAATGTAGGGTGGCAGGGTGTACGCAGGCATGTACAGCAAAGTGACTGTCAGAACCAGAGTACAAAGAGAAGAAAATGTAGTAGACAGGACGGATAATAGGCAATAAAGAAACAAATTGCTAGGAAATGGAAATGTACTCCCTTTAATGTTCAACAATCACTGTGAAAGTGCCTCTCTAATTTTTCCTTTTGATTCTGAAGGTCATTAAAAAATTTTCTCCTGTTTTGTATCTTTTTTTTAGATTTCTATCTTTAATGCTTGCCTTGTGGTGTAGATCTGATTAGTGGTTTGCAAATAACATTTCTTTCTATTGATTTTTTTTTTCTTTTATTTTTCTTTTAAACAAAGGGACCTCCTGGTCTGCCAGGTATGAAGGTAAGTGTTCTGCGCTTGCACATCAAAGTACTAACCAGGCATGGGTGTGCACTGTGATCTGGCATAAGTAGCCTGCTTGCTTTTATGCAAGGCCATGTGCATCCATTGGAATCTGGAGCGACATTCTGCAGAAAGCTTAGTGTTTTTAGGCCGCTGCAGTGCAACTAACTGGAAATTCTGCAGTAGCTTTACTCAATTTGGGTCAGTAGTTCCAGAAGTAGCAGGCTCTTTTCTGAAGCTGGTTTCCTTGGGAGTGCGAAGGGACAGTGTCTGTTTGTGTTGTGAGGCATCAAGTCAGCAAAATGCCTGTGAACACCCAAATGCACCAGTAGTCTACCTGTGCATGCTCAAGAACGCTACTAGAGACTAAGCAATAATAACTTAAAATATCAGGTGAGGAGAATACTGCAACATCTTATGTTCCTTTTGAAAATGTGCTCTCTGCTGTATAGATTACGCCATAAATGGCTTTTTCTCCCAATGTAAATAGTCTCATCATATGATTTTGGACCTTAAGGAACACTTTTATTTTTTAAGGGGTTTTCTATTGTATCCTCGACCTATTTGAGCATGGGTCAAAACATCGGTTTTAGTTCAAATCTATTTGAAATGAAACTTGACCCACAGAGTTATTCCAACAAACTCCTGAGAGGACAGCATAACACTGGTACTGGGAAATTGTGACTATTAAGCTGAATTGTTTTTCTCAGCTCCTTTTCTTGACAATTGTTTTAAAGATATTAAAAAGCAAGCTGATCAGAACATATACTTTAAAACAAAGATCTACCCTGAATCAGTCAGAAACTGTGCTTCAATATAGAAGATGAAGCATAGCTATTATAATAGCATACTCAGCATTAATTTCATGAGGTGAGGTATTGGAAAAAGCTGAATGAGCCTTTTTTCTGTTGTGTTCTATCTGTTGCTTTCACGTGGAGCTAGAATGTCTCTTTTGTGAAGCATTTGTACTTCAATCCCTTAATCTTTTGGACTTTAAATCAGTGCTGATATATTTGTCAATATAAACAGAGAGCTTTTAATAATTGGTAGTTTAGTTATTTAAAGAATCTTTTCAATATGCAAGGATCTCTCCTAAAAAGAGCTATACTTGGAGAATCTAGTACTTGTATTAGAGAGTACTGCTAGAGTGTAGCGTAACTGATTCTCTCAGAGTCTTAAGAGACACTATGTGTCCTTTGGAGTCAGAATGGTGATAAAGAATTGTAAAGTGTGCTATTAATTAAAGTCAGCTCTTTGCCTTCTAGGGTGAAGCAGGTGAAATAATTACATCCTTGCTGCCAGGACAGAAGGGTGACCCAGGATTTCCAGGTCTTCCAGGGATACCTGTAAGTTGTGTAAATTACTATTAGGTTGTGTTCTTCCAAAAAGATAACATGAAAAGTATTTGTGTTACAGCACAATTGGAACATTTGGTGCTACGGGATCCCTATGTTTATGTGGAGAAACAGTGCTCATATTTACTGTACCTCTAGTTTATGACTTGAGGGAAAGCAAGTGCTTCCGTGTTGCTCTTAATAGAGCAACCCACAGAGGCCAAAAAAGTCCCCTGGTCAGGAAGGTGGTATCCAGCAGACAGCAGTACTTAGAGTTACTTGCTTCTCTGTTTCCCCTGTCTGTTGCCCCTTCCTAGACATTCTCTGTATCAGTTCTGGAGTTCCCTTCCCTCTTTGCCCTGAGGTAAAGAAAAAGTAGCATCTGCCTTTCTGGTCTGTAGCCACTATTTTGGATAGTGGGAAGAGAGGGTAATGTCTGAGCTGTTCTCCTCATGTTGTACCTCCTGAACAGTGTTTCTGTTCTCCCAGCAGTCTTCTGTGAAAACAGCTAGTGACTCCAGGCCCTGTGTTTCCCCACTGAGCCATGCATTGCTTTAGTGGAAGAACAAGGGGAGCAGAAAATAAGTCTATCAGACTGGACAGAAGCCAGAGACTCCCATTTCCTGGTACAGAGAGGCAGGCCCCAGGCTATTCTGACCAGACTGAGCCTGTTAGCATTTCTGTTCCTCTGATCTGTGCTTCCCTATTGTCTGTTTCTGGCTGGGAGGAATCACAAATACAAAGTGTTTTGTTGTTCTCTCTCAGTGCATGAAGAGAAAGCAAGCACAAAAGTAGTTCAAAACAAACAAAAAAAGCATTTCCTTATCCAAGCCAAAGAGATGTATTGATGTGGAGAGCAAAACACTTCTAACATGATGTGCACTCCTTTAGGTCTTTCCACAAGGACAGATTACTAGGTTATTGGTCAGCTACTTTGATTTGCCATGTATGGGGTACCAGCTGTTGGGTTTCTTTGACTTTGAAGGTCTCGCTCATAGCCTTCAGTGCCTCTCTCATAGCCTTCTCCACTTTCTCAACAGGGCCCACCCGGCTCCGTGGGAGTACCAGGTCCAATTGGCCCTCCAGGGCCCCCGGGTTTGACAGTAAGTTTCTTTATCCTGCTACCCATAAAGTGTTAAATGGGGCAGGTACTTCTTTGTTTCTTGTCCTCAGAGGCAGGTCAGTAAAGTGCCGGGATCTTGGTAGTCAAGACTTGGTATGAAGACAACAGCAACCATGCATTCAGTTCATGCTGGAGCTGCCACTGGGCACATTTAAGGCATGTTCCCAGCCCTCTTTTTGCTTTAAAGCAAGATGAATCTTTGTGCAGGCTCCTTATTTGTGTGAAACCTGAGGGACAAGATTTACTTTATTTAGACCAGGATGATTCTTTCCTTAATGTTTAATACCTGACTGTTTAATTTTATTTAACAGTCTCACTTAAAGGAAGAACTAGTTTTTTACATTTTTGTGAAGCTGAATAGCATGAGGAAACGCTTTTAAGGAAGACAAGGTGCCTTGTCAATATGAGTATAGTGCACAGGAGTTAAAGTAGCAACATTGTTTGGCTTTTTTTTTTTCCCACAAGGGGGCATGTAAAGTGCTTGGCAATTACTTTTTTTGTTGTTTCCTTTTTCAATAGGGACCTCCTGGTCCACCAGGGCTGCCAGGACCTAAGGTATTTTCTTTCCCTCATTAATAGTGGTTGTGGACTGTTTTGTTTTTCTTTCTGTTCATTTGTGACTTCTAAGGGCTGATGGGTTATACTTTTTGCAGGGTAATATGGGTTTGAATTTCCAAGGACCCAAAGGTGAAAAAGTGAGTAGGTGATCATGATGATATTTTTGCTTATTACTTTCAAAATACTTATGCATGCCATTTTGTCTTGTATTGCCTGTAACAAACTGCCATCTTCTTGCACATTAGGGTGAACAAGGTCTTCAGGGACCTCCAGGGCCACCAGGACAAATTGGAGAACAGAAGAGACCAAATGACATTGAGTTTCAGAAAGGAGATCAGGTGAGTGGGAAAACTGCATGCATCTCAATGAGCATGTGGTCAAGCTGCAGCCCCCATTGGGCTCAAATATACTCACATCCTGCTAACTGCAGGTTCTATTAGTTTTCTCAAAGTACTGACTATTTCAGACATGAGTACTTTTCCTATGATAGAAGGGATGCCAGTCACACTAGCTCAATTACTTCCCTTGGTAAAATAACTATTCTTAAGAAACACTTTTAAAGGAAGTTCATAGTAACAGTAAAAGCAGTTAAAATGTTCTTATTCCTTGGAACACTCAGACTGGGGTTTTCAAAGCTGTCTGGGGATTCAGATTCCCATTAATTAACCAGCTATGTCATCCATTGTGGAGAAGTCTTTCAAAAATTTTAACTCAATTCTTTTTTTTTTTTCCTTTTTTTTTTCTCATCATTAGTGATGCCCCAAGGTCTTTCTTCCTTGTGGTCTGCATAAAGTGCTTTCCCTGTTTCTGGCCTCTCAAAAGTAAATATCAAGTCATATTATGACAGTAAGCTCAAACTGTTGGTCTGATTTGTATGGATCCTTCCCCACCCATAAATGCCAAAAAGTCATTTCGATTGTTGCCATTTTTAAAGTTACAACATTTTTTTCCTTTCTTCTTCACTGGGGAACATTTCACAGTACCATTTGGTTCTGAGTGCCAGTCACAGACAATCTGAGCAGCACCAGTAGGATCACGGGTGCCTAGATTTCATGTTTTCTTTGAAGTTTCTGTGGTATTCTCAAGTACCACCCTGAGTAATAGAAGAGTTGAGGTAGATATTTTGAGGCAAGAGTGGTGACTGATCATTTTTATGCTCTGGTTATTTTGCAAATATCACTGTGGTAACTAAGCTTTAAACTGTTATTTTCCTCCACCTCTGTTTGTATCAGTTTCTTGCTTTCCACCTTTTCATCTTGGGAAATGTCAGAGAAGAAAGCTTTTGTATGCAGTAGTGTTTTATTTTTGCTCAAAGCCATTTGTTACCCTTCCTTTCGGAAGAACTTTAGGCACCACTAAGGCATCCCCTAGAGCCTGATGTACATTTGCGATGCACACTCATCCTAGAACGGTCTCACTTTCTGGTTTTGTCTCTGTTTTACTGGATGGTAGGACAGAAGATAAAGAGAAGCATTGTGTGTCTTTATAGTTCTAAGAAAACACAAGGTGGCATTTTGACCACACTGTAGTTGAAGCAAAAATTTATCTGTCTGTATTAGGGTCAGAGTAATTTGCCTCTGTCACCAGAGATCTCAGAAGGACTAATTATACTGTCATTAAGTTATATAAATGTACAGAATAAAAGCATTCTGACTAGATTGCTTTTGAAGCACTAAGACTTACAAACACAGTCCAAGTGCATTGCCTTTGACCAACATTAACAATGATTTCAAAGTTTAAGAATTTGTTTTTATTTCAACAAAGATTATACTTGGTAGTACACAATCAGTAAAAAATTTCAACATTACACTTAGCTTTTGTGAAATGGACACAAAGTTCTGCTGTGTACCTCCACCTATGATCTCTGACTGAAAAAAATCAAGTGTATAGGTGGGCTTGTAAAAGTCTGGGAGGCCTCCAAGAAAATGACAGAAACTCTGCACAGAAACCTTTTGTGGATTCAATAGTCTATAACTTTCTTTAGGTTAATGGTGAAGAGATTTAAGAACTTGTATAAAGGTGTAACAAGACAAAATAGGAACCCTAGCTTTTTTAACGAAGTGATCCTGTGACACTTTTCTGATACACTATTGATCCTGATGGCCTCAACTTCAGCAATTACCAGTAGCCTAATCACTGTTGCTCCTGTAATTTCAG
>NW_010107626.1:47584-65536 GCF_000699245.1 Pterocles gutturalis | reverse complement strand
CTGGCATTTATTCTTTCTTTCCTTTTTTTCTTCCATCTTTTTGTTATTGTATAGCAGCTGCAGTCCACCAAACCAGCTACTGCAGTGCACGCAGGAAGCAGTTGTGTCTTAGTGGAGTGAATCATCTAAATAAACAGGATGAGCAGTTAATAAAATTTATGGATGTAGTTGAAGTTCCACACAAAGAAATAATATATATTATTCTTTACTGTTCATAGTACTTAGAAATCTAAATCACAGCCAAAAAAAAGATTCTATTTTTAAAAAAATCAACTGAGCTACAAGGGAGTGATGGAGACTTCAATGTTCTTTTTCTTTGCCCATGCTTGACAGGGTATTCCAGGTGATCCAGGTCCACCAGGACTTCCTGGGCCACAAGGCCCTCCTGTGAGTAGTTCTCTTTAGTTCTTTTTTGTTGCATCTGTATCAGAGTTGTAAATTCATTCTACTCTGGCTTGTGGGCTCAGTTTAAGATGACGTTTGTGTGTCCAGGGTCTTCCCGGTGGCGTAAAAGGTGAAAAAGGTGAGCAAGGAGAACCAGGCAAAAGAGTAAGTAGTCTGTTTAACCACACATTTATCTTTCCAATCAGTGTTATCTTTGAGAATTAAGCAAATGTTGAATTCAGGTGGGGCCATCAGCCTCTGGGTAAGCGACTTCTTCTTTTTTTTTTTCTTTTTTTTTTTCCCCCCTCCCATAACCTGGCAAACTCATAGGTGACGCATCTGGTTCATGAAAGCGCTTCTAGCTATGGATCTCCTGGTGCTTTCTGATAGAATTATCTACGTGTAGATCTTAGTTTTGGGGTCAGGAGAAACTAATTTGAATAATGTTATCTGGTTACATGTGGAAACCTTCTTCAGAGTTGTTGGACTGCTTGACTGAAGCAGCAGTTTTCTGTTTCTTTTTAGAGAGGGTCTCCATTCAGTTTGCTGTGTACTGGGTTGCCAAGCAGCATGACATTGGGTATATATTTGAGTTGGTCTATGTAAACTCATTCTCAGTGGGCTTACTTGTGACATGAGTCAAAAGCAAGCCTCTGAACACTGCACTAAGACCAAAAGTCTGTCACTTCCCAAGAGACTACTTCAGTTTATGTACTATCTGGAAAGGAGACGGGTCAGGACAGCTGCATCTGGGGATAGCATGAGTCAGTTTGTTCCTTTATAGACTCAAATTCATTCTGGAATTTAAATTTACTTGAATATCACAGCTCAGAAAAGCTGAGGAAGATCATAGATGTGCTAAGAAATAGGATGAAAATAACATGGTCTGGACTGACAAAGAAAAGACAAGCTACTTCCAGCTCAAAGCATTCCATATTTTCACTTTCGTAGCTACTAAACCCATAGGTTCATCAACATAATGGGCCCCTTTGAAAGCCAGGACACAAATCTTGCTCAGGGTAATTGGACAATATGTAAACACTGTTTAGAAACATGTTGGTAATAGGTTTTCCAATTTCCGTAGGAAATAAATACAATGGAAACAAATGTTTGGTATTCTAGATAGAATCCTTCTTAGTTGCTGAGATTTATAGGAGGGCTTTGATTTGCCTTCTTCGAGGAGCATAACAAATGAGGCAGATTTACAAAACCAAAATTCTCATTACTTTAGAGTGGGTTTTGAATTGTATTTTCCAAGTTGCTTCTCTCTGCAAAAGAGAAATGGGAACCACATAAATTTGCAAAGATCTGAAAGTATAAAAGTCCTGAGGGATTATGGCAGATGTCTTTTGCCAAAAGCTTGTTTACCAATAGTTTTGTTTGTTTTTATTTCTCTGAATTTGGGCATATGGCATACTTAAAGTTCAGTTTTGCTATTAAGTTACTCTAAAGCTGCCTTTTAGGGCTCCATATGATTCTGTGTGGCTCAAACCCATTTCAGATATACTCATAAAAATGTCAGTGTATGTAATCAAACAGGTAGTTCTGCAAATTCACAGGAAATCTTAAAACCTCATTTTTGAGAATCAGAACTCATCGCTCATTATCAAGACTTGACGAATCACATTGTACTCTAATACACTGTATCTGTCAAGTCTTATCAACTTCTCGGTGATTGAGAGTTGATGTTGTCACTGTGCTGAAACTTAACCACCTATTCTAATTATGTTCCAGTAGATGTCCCACATACATACTGCTTCTGTAATGCTAACAATGGAGTTCTATTTGTCTTGCCCAGTGAATGGTCTGGACTAAAGCATGGCTTGCGTTACTTTTATTGTAGCAGTGGCGAATCTATTCAGCAAGGTTAAATGGTTTTTAGAAGTCACTTTTTTGAGAAGAATTGCACTTTGTATTTTTGTTGATACCATTCTTCAGAAAATTGCATTTGATTTAAAGGGGAGTTAAAATTCAAACACAAAAATGTTTGCATTTAATTTCACTCGTCACATTATATTAATTTCCTAATTAAATATAATATTCTACTGCTTAGACAGTTAGAATCAGTTTTCCAAATAAAGGATTTCTCTAGTGTTAAAATAAAGGGAGTTATTAAACACAATGAATCAGCAATAGTTAACTGGAGGTCATTTTGTCCTGTATTTACACAACATTTCATTGAGACTTGTCATGTTTTTGTGCTCTGATTTTCAAAATTAAAACCTCGGTTTAGGTAACTCCATTGATTGTACTTGGTTGGTATCTTTGAGGTATTTATCACAAGGATTACATTCTAGAGAAGGATTGGTTTAATGAAAAATGGGAAATAAGTACAACTATTTCCATAAGAGTTCTTCACTACTGAAGCATTTTATTTCAATGCATGTTTATGTCTTTGAAGGGAAAGCCTGGCAAAGATGGAGAACCTGGCCAGCCTGGTAGGGATGTGAGTACCTCATACATTTCTAATCTAAGCAGAATCCTTATAAGCTTTTCTTCTGATATGGAGAAGATCTGAGTGTGATTATCCTTCTCTTTTCTTGAAGGGTTTACCCGGTGGACCTGGAATGAATGGTGTTCCAGGAAGGGACGGTGAAAAGGTATGCCAGGCTTTTTGTCATTATTGCTACAGCAGCTTGAAAATCTGCCATCACTGAGTTCAGTTCTGGCTGAGTAGTAATTGCAATGCCTATGTTGTTACAGTGTTGAGGAATACTTGCACTAGCTTTCTTGTGTAGTAATGCACAGTATAAAAAATGCTCTTAATTTTGTTGATAGGGTGAAAAAGGTGACATTGGTCCCCCTGGTCCTCCTGGAATTGTAAGTTGCTGATCCTTTAATTTCTTTCTGCATTTGTTTGACGATGTTGTCTCATCATAGTTCTTGGGTGACTGAGAGTCCCATCTCCAGATAATAACAGAACCAGTAAAGTTTTCATCTATTCAGTAATAGAAATGATTGTTTCCCTCTTTCAGGTTTAGATTCTGTGCTCTAGGATTTGCTAGGTTACAAACATAAGGCTAGGCTATAACCTCAGACCAGAAGGAATTGAGTCAGCTTCACTGAACCTTGTTCTAACCATGCTGGCTTGCAGTAAAAGTGCTTGCTGTTGGGGACTGCTCTTTGCTGGAATTTTACCTGGTAATGCAGTGGAGCAGGAAAAGCATTTTGTCGTTGGTGTAAGGTTCAAAGTATGTTGAACTTTTCCTACCTCACATCTCTTTACTGTTCCAATTATGCTTTTCTTGGCAAGTTGTTCCACATGAACATGAAACATTTGCAGGTCATTTCAAGACCAGGCATTGATGCAGCAGTGGGACCAAAAGGTAGCAAAGGATTGCCAGGACTTCCAGGAGCCAAAGGGGAGCGTGGATTCTCTGGCAGACCAGGCCCTCCTGGCTTGCCAGGTTCTCCAGGTAAGAATGCAAGCATTAAAATAAGTCATATGCTCAATTGTCTGAATGGATATTTAGCTTCTCAGTCTTTTCACACACCTTTTGACAGATAGACTGAGCAGAAAGTGAAGGTAGAAGTATTTAGAGCTACCTTTGAGCTTGAAGAGTGGTCCTTAGCTTAGGGGGATAATATGAGGAATTCTGAACATTCATTGCCCCTTCTGTGGTGAACAGAGGATGCTAATCGTCCAGGCTGTCAGACAGATACTAGCTTAACTGTTTTAGGGGTAATTTATCTCATATTGCCTACCTATGACATACATTATCCGTCGTCTTATACAGAGAACGTATCGTGTACCAGAAGACTGGTACCTGGCCTTCAGAGCTGGTCTCTGCTGTACATTGGCCAATACTAAATGAGGAGATGATCTGAGTCTACAGTGGGAGTGAGCAGTGACATCTGTATTTGCCTTATATATGCACAGAGAAGAATGTTATGATTCTAATGTTACAGCTTGTAAATGTTCTTTTTTCCATCAGTACTTCCTTTCATTAGTCCTATTTTATTTTTTTTTACTTCATAAACTTTAGTTGTTGAGTCTCAGGTCAATTTTTTCCAACAAAAATCTCTGAAAATGCAAAATGTGCATATGTCTAACGTTGCACATCAATGTGTAGTTTGATTCCATAAAAGAAATGTTACAAAGTACTTCCATGGAAAGACACCGTCTTACCTGTAGCATGTTATTTGGTTTATATCATTGTCATCCTTGCAGAAAAGTGATTTAAACCTTTGAGATGTCAAAGAACTAATTTTTTCCCATCTTAGGGATCACTACTGTTGGACCTCCTGGCCCACCTGGCTTACCTGGTGAGAGAGGACAAAAGGGAGATCCAGGTTTACCTGGTGTTTCTATTCCTGGGCAACCAGGACCTGATGGACCACGAGGACCTCCAGGACCACCAGGTCCCCCAGGGCCACCTGCACCATCTATTCCTCCTGGTAAGTGATGACCACATAGACAGCAAGTAGAAGAGACTGAACAGCTTTGACATTCATTCTTTCTTTCTTTCTTTCTTTTTCTTTTTTCCTTTTTTCTTTTTTTTTTTTTTTTAATTCTACATCCAAAGATGTAGTTTGTCAGCAGCTGAAGCCCATGAAGTTCCAAGCTATTTGTATACATTCTCCAAGATGCTCCCATTGCAAATCAGGATATTTGTAGGAAAACTCTAGCCTTAAGGACAATTAAAGAGTTTGGGTATTCAATGGAGTGAGCTGCAGTCTGGTTTCATCATGCCTCTTTCTACCTCAAGTGTGGCTGTGACTTATCTGTGAGATTCAGGTAGACTGGAGGAGAAGAAATCTTGTCAGACTTGAGGGACATTTGTGCTAATTCACACAATAATGACAGTCCTCCAGGGCCAAGCATATTTGTCCCAGCTGTACAAAATTAAGTATTTTCCCAGTTTATGTTACATTCTATTTAATCCAACTAATGGAAGTTACATTAAAATTTGTGCATAAAGCACTTTGATACTGTCTTACATAAACTTAGCTTTCGTGATATGATCTAATAGATGCTTGGAGGGAATACTTTCTACTAAGAGGTGGGGTATAAGGACAGTCAAAAGAGTAATTTTTCACATAATTCCAGTTTAATTTTATAACTATTCTAGTGTGCAGGCCACATGAAATTAGCTTGGGAGCAGACACTTTGGATAAAGACTCTTAGCTCCTTTTTGGTGTAAAGGAGGTAGGGAATGGGAGATGGAATATGAGAACAGGAAAGCTGTAGTGGAGAGAGGCTAACACAGTTCAGGGAAGAATTTAGTGTCTAGATGGCATTGGCATCTTAAGTCCCCTCACTCTGACAATATTTCATGCACACACTTTTATGATATGAGGCTGAATAGCAGAATGTAGTGTAGAGATGGAAGTGTGTAGGCTGTGGGAAGTAGTGGGAGGTAGCTGAGGTTGTGAAAGAGAGCTGATGATTGTTGTGCAGTATCACCGATTGTTTCCTTTTGAGTTTGGATTACATTGGTGGGTTTTCATTAGTATTTCTCTGTCTGAACTGCCAAAATGTTTGGTCTGTGATTGTGTGGGTATATCAGAATATCCACACAAATACTAGGAAGTACATTTTTGTACTGATACATGTATTCAGTGCAGCTGTCAGTCTAACACAAATTGATCATTAAACCTCTCCTGATTCTCCTTAGGTGAAGGGTTATGTGAGCAGGGGCCGCCAGGTCCTCCAGGAATTCCGGGACAACAAGGCTTTACAGGGGAGCGAGGCCAAAAAGGTGCAGTGTCATGGCTATCTTGCTTTTTCTCTTTTTGGTAAAGCTTGTTAAACAGTGAAAAGCCTGCATTAAATAAAGATAAACAGTGTTTCTTCCTGGTGAGATTGAGTGCAGATGTTTTCTGTTTCTAAGTTAAAAAGTTGTTTTTTGGGGGCGTAGGATAGTCCC
The DNA here is from genome assembly GCF_000699245.1 of Pterocles gutturalis. Lineage (NCBI taxonomy): Eukaryota > Metazoa > Chordata > Aves > Pterocliformes > Pteroclidae > Pterocles > Pterocles gutturalis. Next base: position 59,282 of record NW_010107626.1, on the reverse strand, counting down.
TCATTTAGTGTTAAAGCACAGGAATCTCAAAGTGACTGAGGATACAACCAATGCTAGGGCCTAGCATGGATCATGATTAAAATAAAATGGAACCTCAGGTTTATGAGTACCTCCCAGGCAGACAGAAACTAAGTGCTTTGTAACAACAGTTGCCAACTCTACGTCAAAAAGTTTTATACTTGCTTCATAAATAAATTTGACATTTTTTATGGAAAGCAACATTGAAATTATAATTGCAAGATTGCTGATTTGAGTTGGTCAATCTACAATGAGTTTGTTTGTTTGGTAAGCAAAAGAAAGAAATCTTTAATGTGTATCCTTGTTTCCAAAAAGACAACCTTGCAATGAGGATGCTGATACGGGTAAGTGAGAATCTTTTCCTAGCTCAACCATGGACATCCTAGATGACTTTGAACATCTCACTTAATTTTGTACTCCTTTCAAACAGAAGTAGTTTTTCTCATGGAGATTGTAAAGGTTAATTAATTTACCCTAAATTAAGTGGTTAAATACTACATTGACTAATGTCAGAAAAGTCTATATGTGAAGGAAATTCCTAAGCTTCTTGAAACAATTTTTTTTTTAAATGAAAGAAGTTTAGCCTATTATCAAGTCAATGAAACATTGCCAATATTTATTTTGCACTCTTGGAGTTTAATTAAAGTTTGGGATTTTGATATGTGTTTTAGAGTTGTAGTTTGAAGTGTCAAGTACCTACTTTAGAAGAGGACTCTTTTGCTAAGAAGAAAAGTCCACAGTTTTACTTTTTATTATTTAAAGCATTTTTTTGTTTTAATTTATTTTGCACTGTCCTAAATAAATTCTGATCATATCTGGAACTGGCTGTCTGACTCCCAGCGACCAAAAAGTTTCAGTTTGGCTTTCATTGGGGAAGGCTGCTAATATTTAAGCAATTGTATTGTTACATAAAGTAGTCATTTTGGACTTAGTATTATAGATCAGTAGCAAGAAAACAATTGCTGTTGTGCTGAATTCTTTTAGTGTTTTCTAAGATCTGATGTTCAAGTATGCTTTTTTCAAAAATCTTTTTAGGTGATCAAGGAGACACATGCTTCAATTGCATAGGAACTGGAATAACTGGGCCTCCTGGTGAGAGAGGACCACCAGGACCTCCGGGTAGTCCAGGTAAGTCTTCACTATTTTGTTTAATGTATTCTATAAAGTCACTTTGGGATCTGAGTATCTGTGTATAATGCTAATGATGTATCTGTGTATTGTGTACAAATTCAGATGCAGGGTTGCCAACTCCAGTGTATAGTTGGTGCATGTCCTATTTTGCACAGTTGGGAAGTGTTAGGAAGAAACAGGCTGGATATGTGTAAAATGGTCACTCGTTTTTTGAAAATCTAGTCTTTAAAAAAAAAAAATTCTCTGGTCAAAGACAGACTTGCAAGCCTTCTTTGTATTGAAGGTTTATGGTCTGCTATAGATTTAGCTGAAAGAGAGAAATTAACTTCTACTACTTGCTATTCCTGAAATGATAAAGCAGCTGGAGCTTTTAAAGTGTGATATTTTTTGACACTAGTAATTTAACCTAGAGATGCAAATCTTGTTCTGCTTAAATAAAAACAAGCTTTTCAAAAAAAACCAGACTAAACCTTGCCTGGTTTTAAAACAACTTCACTATTATCTTATGCAAACAGTATGCTTGATATTTACAGCTTCTACAGTTTTGTGGTTTTCTTTTGTTTTTCTGCACTACTCAGGTTCTCCTGGTTTTCCTGGACCAAAAGGTGAAAAGGGGCTTCCTGGATTAACTGGCCTTGTAGGGCCACCAGTAAGTGGTGGTGTTATGTTCTGCTGGAAAAACAGTGTCTCATTTGTCTTGCGTGTTTGGTAGATCTGTGCACAATAGATATGAATTCTTGTCTAATACTTCTTTTTTTTGTCCATAACTAGCTTGAATGCATAATTCTTATATTATGCCAAACTCAGAAAGAAAGTGAAAGAAAAAATAAAATTATTTTTTTTTCTTCCCCTTCAGGGATTTCCGGGGCCCCCAGGCGCTCCTGGGAGACCTGGTCCTAAAGGAGACCCAGGGGATGTCCTGACTTCTCCAAGAATGAAAGGTGACAAAGGAGAACCTGGCTTCCCAGGACCTCCAGGTCTTCCTGGCTTAGATGGCACTCCTGGACGAGATGGACTGCCAGGTCTACCTGGCCCTAAGGGGGAACCTGTGAGTTCCATTTTATGCTGTCTTTGATTGGACAGATGTTTTGGGAAGTCCTGGATGCATTTGCCAAAGAATTTCAAAATAGAAGCAATGGAACACTTTACTCCTTTGCTAGTAAATACATGTTCCTCTTTTCCATCCTGCTCTTCCTTTTTTCAGGGCAGTGTTGCATTCAAAGGAGAAATGGGTATTCCAGGTGATCCAGGAATACCAGGTCCTCCTGGAGACAAAGGACTTCCTGGACCTCCTGGTTTTGGTCCACAAGGTTCACCTGGTGAAAAGGGCATCCAAGGTGTATCAGGCCGTCCAGGGCCTCCTGGAGTTCCTGGTGAGTTGGGCTCTGTGTGCTATTGAACAAAAGCTGTAAAATCAAGTTTTTCCCTTTTGCTCCAGATAGTTCTCAGAATAAAATTTTTCTTTTAAGCTTTTCTCAAAGGTGTCATAAGATACTGAAGGTCATCACAGAATCGCGAAGTGGGAAGAATTTGTGCTGTGTTACTATAGACACATGACTCTCCCTGCTACTCTGGCCTCTAGAGAAGCTTCTCCTTCTCAACTGACTATAGTGGGAATGCATTGTAACTACCGTCTGGCCTGTGCTTAATAATATTGTAACTACAACAGTTTTTGAAAACAAGGGTTTGCTTTGAAGAAGTTTGCTTTTGTTACTTTCTTGTCAGCTACACACAGATCCTGATCAAGCTGTGCTTGTGTCAGCTGTGGAAAATACTATTCACATGATAGTACCCTAGGAGGAAGCTAAAAAAAAAAATCATTTCAAAAAAACTGTCTTAACACTAAACCATGCTTCAAAGCCTCTAAGTGCTGTATGGGGCTCAGGGGTGGATAGCCTATTGGGTAAAGTGTTGCTGGTGTTTAAGTTCTTCGTAACCTTGGGATATGGCTGGCATATTTTTCTGTTCAAAGAAAAACAAAGAAACTCCTACTGAGTGATATGTATTTATTCTTTTTGATTTTAGGTCCAAAAGGTGACCCTGGCCAGACTATTACAGAACCAGGAGTTCCTGGTCCCCCTGGTCCTCCAGGAAGAAGCGGTGACCCAGGTCTTCCAGGTAAAGCAGCAACTAAGATACCCAGGGAATTTCAAGACCATTTTATTCTGACTGATTCTTGGTAACTATGTTGATTTTCTTTTTACAGGAGATCCTGGTCAGCCAGGTCAGCGTGGCTTACCAGGCATCCCAGGTGCAAAGGGAGACCCGGGTATTCCTGGCATTGGACTTCCAGGTCCACCAGGCCCAAAAGGTATGTTTACAGCCATGTTACTGTATTGTACTGACTGGAAGAGGGGATATAGAGGGTTGGGTCTCTTTGCTTTTTCCTAGTAAGTTGATTTCTGTCTCTAGAATCCTTTAAAAAAGGTCTGTCTTGCATTTTTACATCTGTGTAATAGTTTCAGAAGTATCAGGAAAAAAAAAACCTACTGAGCTGTTATTCCTCTGTTCACTGTATTGTTCCTTCATGGTAGCTTACATTTTCCAGTAAATGAAGGACACAAAAGCACATGGGTAAAACTGTGGGAAATGTGGAATGTTTAAGCTTTAATCAATAAATGGTCTCCGAATGCTACCTCAAGATGTTAATGTTTGTAATGTTCCCACAGTATGGGGAATGCCCTCCTCTGAGAGGAGTCCAAGAGATTCTCTGTGGCAAAGGCAGTATACTCAAAAGTTGTCTCAGCCAAACACTTAACCCTCAAGTATGCTTGAGCTAGCACAGAACCTCTTTTCAGACATTACTTTTCATGGGCTCTAAGCATTTCTGGAAGAGTTGTTCTAATGCTCTTTGGTGTCCTCTCCTCTGCTGCTCTAACCTCCGTGTCATGTGTAGGTTTCCCAGGGACTCCAGGCCCTCCTGGAGCTCCAGGAACTCCAGGTCGGCCTGGTCTAGATGGACCTCCTGGACCACCTGGTTTCCCAGGACAGAAGGTCAGTGTTTGCTTATTTAATGTAAAGCTTCACTTTCTTAGCTGTTCCTTCTGCATTGGTGGGGAGGATTTCACCTCTTGTTGTCAGCTTTTGATGGTAGGGAAGTCACATTCTGTACCTGAGGTTTGAGTGGGGGTAGGAAAAAAAGAAATTGAGCTCTAAGATGGTGGGTATTTTTTCTTTGCATTTTTAGCAGAGGCTAAAGTTAGAAAAGCATTTTAAAATGTGTTAATTTGTTACAGGGAGATCGTGGATTTGGAGTTCCGGGACCACCTGGACCTCCAGGACCACCAGGCACAAAAGGAGTTCAAGGACCTAAAGGTGATCCTGGCTTCCCAGGAAGCCCCGGTCTCCCAGGACGGGCCGGTTTTGATGGAACTCCAGGGCCCAAAGGTATGGAGAATTCTCCCCTTTTCTGTTCCCTGTTGAACTTTAAAAAATTTAATGTGCAGGGAGTCATATGACAGTTAAATACAAACCATGGTGACTTTAGAGCAATTACTTTAGGGTCCATTTTTCCAAATCAGAGACACCTTTGTAAATGGAAACTTGTGTTCTCAAAGGACAAGCAAGCAAGGGAGTAAATACCAATCTGTGGGTCAGTATCTCAAAGCCTGTATTCTAAAGACAAATTGTGTTAATGTGGGGGTAAAACTTTTTCAGCAGAATAATTGTCATTCAGATGCACCGTGCTTTAACACGCAGAGGGTTAGCAATTCAAAAATTTCTGCTGTTAAATCTTTGTCTGGAGTGAACTACAGAGCATGCCTGGTTTGCTGGAGAGCGTCTGTTGAGTCTGATGTGGATTATGATGCATTAACATGTCTCTGTGTAGCTTAGAAATGTAAACTGCATGCATTCCACACAGAGTGAGGACAAATCTCTGGCTTTCAGAAACAGCTTCTGAAGTGTGTTTATTCCTGTGTCAGTTCCATATGTGTTTGCATGCAAGGACAAGATTTTGAGTACAATGTGCAGGCACTCTGCATCTGAAAGCAAGTATCTCTGAACGGAGTTCACTATTTAATTATTTTGTTCTTTCAGGTGACCCTGGACCAAGCGGACCACCAGGACTCCCAGGCCCACCAGGCATCCCTGGCATTGGTGGACAAGGTCCACCTGGACCTCCAGGACCTCCGGGTCCTGTTGGCCCCCCAGGTAATATTTGCATGAATTGTACCCTTAGATTATTTCTGGCGTACACCAAGCAGGTACACAGGACACTGAAGGTCCCACTGAACAGATAGGCAAGGAAAGACAGAGACTTCATGTCTATTAACTGTCTGCCTCACCAGTCAAGTGGGCAAGATTTGGTACATCATGTTTTTTACTGAAATCAGAATTGGAATTACATTCAGCCCTGCCATTTGCACAACTTAGACCTCAAGGGTATAAAAGCCCTCTTTGGAGAAGGCTTGAAGCCTCGGCAGAAATTCTAGAAAGTGTTGTGTACAGATAGTGACAAAATCTCTGTAAAGGGGTTTCTCACGATATTCTTCAGGACAAGACAGAAGGGAGCGCAATATGAGTGCAGAGGTTTGGGGGATACAGAAGAAGAGGAAAGCTGACTTTATCTGCCTGTACTGTGCTGGCATTACATTGCTTTCAGATAGCAAGATGGTTCTTAAATTACAAAGCAGTATTCTAGGTTACCAAACTGTATTCCCAATTCACTGGGTGAGAGGTATTTTTAAACTATTTTTTTACATTAATATCTAGAAAATTAATTTCTGGTTTGGAAAAAAGCAGACAAACTCAATCCCCTATACAGTGCTATTTGTCCTCCCTCTACTTGCATGGTGAGTGCAAAATCGAGGGGGTAATTCAGGTTCTCTCTGACATAGCTAGGCACTTTTTTTTTTTGTCAAATGGAAGTTGATACACAATTTAACTCAGCTAATGTGGAAAGGAAGAAAGCATGAGTATTCCAAACTTGGTAGTTCATTATTTTGTAGAGTGTAGAATGTTCTCCAAGTAGTGACATGATACTGTTTTAACAAAAGCCTGTCAGTAAAAGAGGTCATACACATTCATCTTGTCATAAGCACACCTGGAAAAGAGCTTTAGAATTTCTCTTACTCAGAAACCTCTGAGTTCTGGGGTTCCCAATTCCCTCACATGCTTTTTTTCTGTAAAACCAAGTTTTGTGAGTACTGATAGGTTTCAAGCAGATTGACAAAGTAGAATCTAAGGATAGTGATAATTAGGAATATGTCTTTGAGGGGAGTTTGATTGTCTTTTGTCTGAAATGACTGGTGACTGATGAAGACATGATCTTGTTCCATCTCTGTGTACAAAGGCTCCGTGTGCATGCATGCACGTCCTTCTATTAACAAAGTTTGCTTAGGGAAATTCCTTTTCCCCATCACTCAGTGAATGGGCTTGCTGTGCACCAACTCCTGATGTTGCAAATGTGTGGTGGTCACCACAGTGAGAACATTCTCTGTGGACTTGAGCATGCCTGCTGCTGACACATTTCAAAACCCATCTGGCTCTTGCCATGCCTGTGTGACTGTTGACGTTGCATGTGTGTGAGCTACACTTTTTGAATGTGTTTGTATGCCAGCACTGGGATTGGCATTGTTTGCAATGCATGCTGAAAAATTCATGGACAGCTGCGAGACTGTGGGTCACACATTGGTTGATCATATTCAGATCCCTATGAACTGGGAGCTGAGATTCAGCAAAGTGCTTAATGTGAAGGTAGGGAAGCACTTGCGTAAGCAGACCCATGCAGTTTGAGTTTTAAATGCATAAAGTGTACGTTATGTTTATTTTTTCACAAGTTTCCCAGTGGGGAAAGGAATGTGGAGTCACTGCACCAGCAAGCCTTGAGTGCGTCCAGAATTAAGAGCTAGGGACAGAAGGGGTCTGGACAATGTGCACAAACGTTCCCTGAGACAGCAGGCAGGTCCTCTGCCTGGCTCACTGTACCTGTGATACTGTCCTGAACCTATGGTTGTGCTTGAGGCTGAACTGAAACAGAAGGCAACATAGGGGTGGGTGTATTTGGGGTGTAGGGATAGGATGTATTAGCATGGGTTTGAACGTTTCATCCAATGCATGTTCTTTTGTCTTCCTGTAACATCTCATCTGGTGTTAGCCAGAATTTGATTTCATGTGGTTGCTGATTTATTCTGCAAAATACCAATTTTGACAAATGCACAATTATTACTAGAGTTGCTGGATTTGAAATGCTTATATTTGCATTCTTCATGTCTGTACTGACTAATCATTGTGGCTACTAACAGCATGGTTGCTCTGAAATCTAGTGCATGGTTGAAGGTCCCACTTGAGAAGTCCTTGTTATTTCCCTTGGCTCTGCTATTTCTCTGCTTTGTGCAGAATGCCTTACATTCCGATCTCTCATCCCTTGTTTGTTTTACTAAGCTGTTTTGATTCTGTTCCTTTATGCAACATTAGGGTAAAGTTTCTGGGGCTCTGTTTTTCAGGTAATTTGGAAAATTCTTGAAAGGATTTCCCCGTTCAGAATTTCCTTTCTCTGCACCACCATTTCTTCAAATAGTTTGCAGTAACTCAACATTCTTTTCTTGAATATGTAACAAATTACTTTATAACTTAGTGTGTTGTCTATATTGTTCTAATTGTGATACAGTTACATTTTTGAGAACCAGAAATTCAATTAGAATGAACTTCTATTTGAAAAAGTATCTTTACCATTCTGGATGTGGAGTTTGTGCTGTTACTGGGTTATATATTATTTTTCCTTTTTTTTCCCCCACTTGCTGATAGAGACCCGTTAAACACAGAGCATGTGCAGTCCCTGTCCACCCTCTAGAACTGCTTTTTCTCTGCAGTAAGCAGTTCCAGTAAGCAGTGATAAGCTGTTAATGCAGTGATAAGCTACTGCCAAAGAGGAGCATGCTTATTTAATAAATGGAAGTCTACAGCCTATGCAGTCAAGAAAACTTGATCTGCCTTTTTAGTGTGCAAAGAACACATCATGACATCTCTCCTGAACTTGTTCCCGCATTTGAGAGCAGGGGTTGCCATTACAGAGTTACAGCGTTATACTGCCTTGTAGTTATTTATGAGGTTTTGGTATGGTGGTGTTAGAACCTCAGTACGGCATGTAACATGACAGTTTTATGTAAGAAACAGATCAGAAAAAGCTCATTTTCCCCAGTTGTGAGAAGAATACTAGACAAGGAGATAATGAAAATAATTTTATTTTTAAAATGTACCATCAGTATTTGAAAATATCTGCATTTCTTGTTTCTGCATACGGTGGTGGCTGCACTTTGAAAAAGACCTCCAAGTTTCCTTGCAGTCTGGTTTCTCTTAACTGCATCAGTGTTGTGTTCTTTGTACTTAGATCTGTTTTCAGTAACTTTAGGGTAGATTTTTTTCTTTGTTCTAATCCATATGTGCTTTATTTTGTTTCCTAACTTAACGACTATTACAACTCCTTACTGCTACCTGTCTCAACTTCCCGATGAGCTCTAACTCGTTGGCTTTTGAACCTCAGGTTCCCCAGGTACTGTGGTTTCTTTACCCAAAGCCTTTTCTTAGCTTCAAATTTACAAATAATCCTTTTTTGTTAGCTGCATTTCCAGAGTGAGCATCTTCACTGATACAATGCACTGGAGGGAAACAAGCCGTGTGCTTGCTTCAGCAGTGCCTCGAGCTCAGTATCATTAGTGTTAAACAATCTTAAGCGTATTTTGACAATTGATATTTTTCATTCAGGGAAATGTAATGCAATGCAGAATTTCGCTATCCTTCAAAAATATTCAGCTGATGTTATGTTAGAATGTAGTAAAACATTAATGGAAATATACTTGTAAGAATCTCAATACTTTACAATACAAACCAGTCTAATCAATCTTGGCTTTTTGTTTTATTAATCAGACTTAAAGGATTGTTGAAGAGAGTTGTTGTTTCCTTTTGAGATTTTTTTTTTAAATTGCATTTGCTACAACTTGATAAAATTTTAATAATGGTTCTTTTCAGGAAAATATGGCATTTTTACACGTGGAAGCCATTAAAAAATAAATGGCTTTAGAAGAATTGCAGGGTTTTCATCAGTGCTAGGAATGGACTGCAGATTAAACTTAGCTATTCCTACAGTACTATGTCCAGAGACACACACATCTCAGCCTTGCCTTACTTTTTGCTAAAAGATTGTGTCTTAACAACATTGTCTAGGGTTGCAGGGCCTTCCAGGAGAGAAAGGGGATCCGGGTCCTCCAGGCTTCGACGTTCCTGGTCCTCCAGGTGACCGAGGAACCCCAGGTTATCCAGGACCCCCTGGTCTCCCAGGGCCTCAGGGTTCACCTGGACCACCTGGCCGGGATGGAATACCTGGATTTCCAGGTAAGTTCACTTTTTTTACCTGTGGACAAAGACCAAAGTGTAGTTACAGCTGGATGCTCTTTATGCTCAGGCGTGCCAGCTCAATGAGCTTCAGTGTTTATCCTATCCATTTAAAGTTGGATACATGTAAGCATTACATCTCATACTTTTTAAAAAAATTAGAGCAATATTTGTTGCATTAAAATCCTTATCACCTCTCCCCTTTTCTTTGTAACTTGATCCAGATATTTCCCACAATATTCTGTTTCCTAACTTTCAAATGTGACTTTGATTATCATTGTTATGTCACTTTTCTAATTTATTTTGTGATTCTTTTTTTCTAGTTACCACTACAATTTAGAAATAGAATTTGTTTAAAGGAAACATTTACAAATGCTATCAATTGGATCCAACACATAATTTTAAATATTAATTTCCTTGATCTATGTGTTAGACTATCCAGTTAAGACAGCCTGTTTCCCCTTCTGAAATAGGAATCTCAAAAGTGATTTTTGAGAATCTCTGTCCTCAGTTAGACGGCGTAGAAGTATAGTAGTTCTAATTGTCTTTTTGGCTTTCAATAAATCCAGGTTTGCTTTCATACAAGTATTTATGTTTCAAACCAGGGAACTAAAATTATTGGGGGTATAAATAAGCTTTCTACCAAAAAGAACAGTTCACTGCAAATTTTCTTCCCAGGACTTAACTGTGGATAATTTGGCACAATTTTCAAGCATCTTTTTATCTGATTTAGATTTATACAAGAACTGAGTGCTTGTAATTCCCTTAAAAGAGGCTTTGTATGCATGTGCTGGTTAATAAATACCAAATAGATACAGGGAAGTAAAAGTTAGGTACTGATATGTTTTGAGTTTTTGTTCAGAATGACAATGGTGATTCAATGCATTTAGGTGCCAAAGGTGAGATGGGCGTCATGGGAGCTCCTGGTCCTCCAGGGCCTCCAGGAACTCCTGGAAGAAGTGGCCTGCCTGGCTTGAAAGGTAATGTTTGTTTTATCTGCCCCTGAAGAGGATGCAGAATGCTGTTTTCAATGTCCTTTGTGGAAAGAGGCTCTGTAACATTAACATCTAGATCTTCATTACTGGGATCTGCTTAGATTATCTTCTTCTGACATTGCAGATGTTCAGAATTGCTTTGCAGTTTTAAGCCGTAGTATTCAGTCACTCTTTTTTTAATCGATATCATGAAATGTTAACTATTTTTAAAACACTACCTTTGGATTGATGGCATTAAAGTAGGGCAATATTTCTGAAGTTTGTTGTAAAGTCTGCTTTAAGCAGTAGTAAGAAGAAAATTGGTAGCTTTGGGTTATGGAGTCATCCAGAATCAGCTTCATAGGTATCATAGAGAAACTATTCAATCTACATTTTTCATCTCCTTGTTGGAGATGTATTTTGAAAGAGTTTGGTAAAAGAAAAACCCAGTCATCTCCCTACAACAAGGAGGCTGTGAATCCAAAGTTGCTGTACCTGTTGCAACTCCTCAGTGCTAGTGGCACAGTGTGGTGGGACTCTGTGAGCTCTCTGGATGTGGGTCAGACAGACAGCGCCTTCCTCTGAGCTGGGCTGGCCAGAGCTGACAGACTGCAGCATACAGACATCCCCCCACAGTCCGCTCACTCAGCTTTGTTCCAGGGCTTAAGATGCTGTGGAGAACCTTGCATAAACTGACTGATCATTTAGTGAATTCCAACTTCATGAATGAATCATGGCCTCAGCATGTAAGAAAAAGCATTACAAATATATTAGCCTGCCTTAAGGATTATATTGTTTTTCCCTTTGGTTGTTTATACCTACTGTAGGTAATAATGGACTACCTGGTCCACCTGGGCCTCCTGGACCAGTAGGACAGAAAGGCATCAAAGGTGAAGCAGGCCTGCCAGGTCCGCCTGGAAAAGTTGATCCGAAACAGCTAGGAGCAAAAGGAGAAAAAGGCGAGCCCGGTGTTCCAGGTACAGAACTTTTCATGTGAGTCTGGAGAGGGAGTTTGTCCTCTACGGATAACAGTGACCTGTAACTGAATGCATTACCATTCATTTTTTCTTACAGAAAAAAGTAAACTCAGAATATGGAGGTGGCTTAAGGTTCACTTTAGGCTTTTTTTTAAGTGTTTCTATGACCAAGTTACTGTGTATGGTTAGTTTGCAGTGTCCTTGCTCATTAACTGTTACTATTTGGCGCATGGCGGTATTGTCAAAGCACTAAGGTGCTTTCAGCAG